>NW_026896248.1:0-209687 GCF_033153095.1 Gastrolobium bilobum | reverse complement strand
CTGGGAGTGTTGTCTCCACCTTATTCATATGGTAGTTGACCACAAAACCATTATATGAAGATGCAAGGACTGCAAGTCATCTTGAGGATGTGCGGTCCAACCGCCATACCCTCAGCCATCTTACAGCCAAACAGCTCCTTGGAGGTTTCAAAACGCTCAGCCCTCCCTTGCTAATCATAAAGCTCTTGCAGATGCAAGATTATGGAGGGAGCAGCATCCATATGCTCATGCTGACGCTGAAGCTTTGCAGACATAGACGCAAGCAATATATATACTGCCTGCTCATTGTCTGCCAAGTGTTGTCTATGAGCTTCCCAGTCATACTGGTCATACCCATCTTGCCCTTTAGCAGGGGCAACAGGAACAGGAGAATCCATAACATATCTTTCTTTTCAGAACGTAAAACTATTTATACATTCCTATACCAATCCGTGAAGTTTGGTCCAGTTAACTTGTTAGTATCCAGAATAGAGCGTAAATTCAAATTTCCGGCCATAACTCAATTTCTGAAAATAAAGATAAACTTACATTAGTATTTCATGATAATAACCAAATACAAAGACTTTTAAACGTATATGGTCCTCCCACTATTTTATCTAAAATCAATGACCCTCGGTGATTGATTTAGGGTTATCCTTCACAAGGACATCCTTAGTGGGCTAAGAGAACGACTAGGTCCATTAGTCTCTGGCTGAGCCTGCAAAACTAACTTATCTAGTGGGTTGATCTTATCAACAATATCTCCATATCTTCTCTTAGATCATCAGGTTGACAACTCCTTGTCACTTAGTGTTACATCACTTTGTAACAACCTGGCCCATTGCCCTAGATGCATAGACCCGGCTGAGCCTGCAATTTATGTATCTAGTTTAGCACAAACCATCATCCTAAGTGTCGTACACTTCAAATGGCACCTTTACCCGACTAAATGATAGGTCTTAGCTGAGCTAGAGAGCACTATTATGTAGAAGGGATTTGAATGTCATCGATGATGGGAGGCAATCATAAAATGCTAGATAATTTTATTTGAGGGTTCATTTTAGTCTCATCATTAGTTATTCCTTTTCTTTATCTCGCATGCATATTATAATAGGAATGATCGCGTTTACTATAAGCATGCATACTAGTCGTAAATTCAAAAATTCAAAATTTTAAAATTCAAATTTCAAATTTCAAATTTTAATTTCCAAAATAAACGGAATTCATAATTCCGAATAACAATTTTAAACCTTTGAAATTTAAAATTTAAATTTTAAGTTATTTTGAAAATTCGAATTTCTATAATATACATCCACGCATGCATAATTTCAAAAATCATAAATTTGAAATTTAAACGCAAGTGGATGATCATGGTGCCTTCCGTTTTTCAATCCAAAGTATCTTCAATCCTCGGATCATCTTCTTTGGCCGAAACATCTTTGTGCTCCATGGACTTACATCCCTTTTCGATTTAAAATTTACATCCAAAATTATATAAAATTTAAAAATGCAGAATTTTAAATCGGGACAGAACAATCCCATTTAACCAAAAGAATTAAAAATATAAAATCAAACATTCAAAGCACCATGACCATCCAATTATCTAAGTACCTACAAGAAGGTTAGAAGCATACAATACAATATTCAATTGCAAAGCATTATCGAATTCATCTTCAAAACACGATCAAGATTCATAAAATCAAAATTGTGATGCGGCTGCCCACCATGTAGGCCTCGGCTATGATGGTGTCATCACCATCATGGTTTTTGATAATTCTAGTCCAACTAGATTTAAAACCCATCCTCAGCCCCAAGACTTTCTTGGCCGCCACTTTGTCTCCACAAAATGATGTCTCTTTCACATAATCACAAAAAATTAGTTCTTTCATAAAGAATAAATTTTTAAGAATCTTGTTCGAAAATTGAAGATTTCAAAAACAGTTTTTGAAAATCTGATATCAGATTTCTAACCCCATTCGTTTGCAGCAACGAACCTGGCTCTGATACCACTTGATGGTTTGAAAGACTGCACCATAGTCATACCATGGTGCGCATACATGGGTGGAAAACAAAAAAATTTCGCAGCGGAAGCATAGACCATCTATATACCCCATGTATGAATGCTTTTCGTTGAAACGAAATAGGGTTTCAGAATTACCTTTACACTTGTAGGCACAAACAGATGACGCCCTCCAATGGTGATCCACACGATTATCTCCTTCTTGCAAACGAGAACTCTTTCTCCTTGATCCCTCCTTATCCTCGGTGGCTGGCTAGGCGCATGCAAGGAAGAGGCTACCAAGTGTTTGGATTATTTTTCTCAAGACTATAATGGTGTCTTGAGGTTAGTTGATGGTGCAACAAGAGAGAGAAGGAAAGGTTGGAGCTTTTTCTTTTTTGAATTCTACACACCCCTATGAGAGATGATGCATCAGGTTTTTTATAAAAATCTGATCAACCACATAAGCCCCTCCTTTGATTAGGCGCACAAGTTAAAGTGATGAGAGAGACTTTCCTTGATTCTCTCATCTATACACCCCATGTATGAATGCTTTTCGTTGAAACGAAATAGGGTTTCAGAATTACCTTTACACTTGTAGGCGCAAAAAGATGACGCCCTCCAATAGTGATCCACACGATTATCTCCTTGCAAACGAGAACTCTTTCTCCTTGATCCCTCCTTATCCTCGGTGGCTGGCTAGGCTGCAAGGAAGAGGCTACCAAGTGTTTGGATTATTTTTCTCAAGACTATAATGGTGTCTTGAGGTTAGGTGATGGTGCAACAAGAGCGAGAGAAGGAAAGGTTGGAGCTTTTTCTTTTTCGAATTCTACACACACATAGGAGAGATGATGCATCAGGTTTTTATAAAAAAACTGATTAACCACATAAGCCCCTCCTATGATTAGGCGCACAAGTTAAAGTGATGAGAGAGACTTTCCTTGATTCTCTCCATCTCATTATGCGCCCCACATCAGCTCCCTTTAATTAGGCGCACACATTAAAAGGATGAGAGAGACTTTCCTTGATTCTCTCCCTTGATTAGGCGCCCCTCATCAGCCACCTTTAATTAGGCGCACATATTGAATGATGAGAGGGACGTTCCTTGATTCACTCCCTTTAATTATGCGCCCCTTTAATACCTTTCTTTTCCTCAGAAATTTTGTTGCAACGGTATTCATTTAAATTCCAAATTCAAATGAAAGAGTAGTTGAGAGAATCTTCATCCAATCTCTGTTGGATTATTCCTTTAAATAATTTTAAATTATTCTCAACAACCTAACCTCATAGAATTTAAAATTCAAATTTCAAATTCCAATTTGAAATTTAAACTTAAACATAAATTCAATCTTATCCAAGTTCGTAATTTGAATTCGAAATTCAAATTTAAAATTTAAATTTCAAAATTCAAATTTCAAATTTTAAAATTCAAATTTCAAAAATTCAAAATTCAAATTTCAAATTTGCCCAAACCTTATTTTGGTCAAGTCAACTTTTTGACTTACTACGATTCATGCCCCAAGGCTTCTTTGGCCTATCATCATATTTGGGCCCATTAGTGGAGGAAACTCTTTCACCACTAATGCCCCAAAAGGGCGCATGGATCAAGTGGGCTTGGAGTCCCTACTCCAACCCAACTTGACTCATAGTCTTGACAAAGCCCAATAACTCATTATTGGTCCAAACTTGCTATAACTTGCAATAAGGAATAACCTTTGTGTGTGACTCATTAGGCCCAATTAGTTACTGACATAAATAAACTTGAACCCTTTAAACACCTTTAAAAGGCCCAATCCATTTAATGACTACATGATACACTAGCAATGCTCTGTAGCCCCAGAACTAATTGAGCTGATCAAGTGATCTACATTTCTGATTTGGATAACGTGCCAGTATTATCCTTCACATCGTCATTCACATTTAGTCGAGTTATTGACTAAATATAATATTTCACAGGAACTAGGAATCTTCTTCTATTGACTCTAAGACAGATCATGACTCTTCATGATCTCTTACTATGCATAGATTCCCGAGTCAACTAGAAGTCATCTCAGCCCTACCGGTCTTTGTGAACGACTAATCCCTTATAGGATTGTGAGTCCTTTCGGCATGTCCATCTATACTCATGTATTCGAGTTATACCCAAGAGTACACTGTTCTCCCCATTTTCAGGCGGATAGAGTTGTACAGTCAAAGTATAACTCTAGGACATAATATTCGATGACATCCTTAAGTCTTGGACGATCCTGCACTACCAAACGTTCAGAGACTTTACAAATCCAATGATACTCTCCGTAATGAATCCTTGTGGAGTCTCTAAGCGGGTCAGTTCAATGCTATCTGTTCTCCAACAGATCCACCCACGACATCTGCTAAGGCATCACCATGCCTGCATTCCATGAGGTCCCTACCTTGTATCTCCATACAAGTAGATGATGTCGTACTAGTCTTATTAAGATCACCAATACCCTTTCTTGGTGATTTAAGACCAGGAACAAATTTTAGGTAATAGACATTCAGTGTCCTCGAGTCCTCATGATCATGATCCCTATCATAGATCCCCGAGTGAACACCTGCTCTATTCCTAAGGTCTTTATCTTTAAACGCATATTAACAATAAAATATTGGCGAGACATAAATATGATAAAGATAAAGTTTGCTCAAATTTATTAATCATGATATACCAAATAGAAAAAAGGTGTTCATCTGATAAAACAAATTGTCTCTAGGACACCTATATACTAACAGATATGTATTCCTATATTGTACTTTTCATTTCCATCAAACATTCAAGTATTATTTTTATCAAGGAGGAAAAGATTAAGAATATCAAGGTGAATGAAATTTGAAAATAGTATAATCAGAACCTGATACTCGGTGTAACTTCCCCCCTTTTACTCAAATAAGACATGCTTTATATACATGTTTTGGCATCATACTCTATTGTGGAAGGTCCTTATGTATTCTTTTTATCTGCATCATTTTTTTTAACTTTAACTTCACCCCTGATGACATGTATAGGTACTCTATTGTGGAAGGTGATCACTTTTTATGGAAAGGTGTGTCAAAACCCTACAGGGAGACTATTCGAGCTTTTCTGGTTCATTTCCAGAATCAGGTGACTTCTACAAGCAAACTGAGGCTATTTCTGATCATTTCTTGGTTGCCAGATCTGTTTTTATATTCGCTTACATATTTTTTCTTTCTAATCTTGGGCTTAAATATCAATTGCAAAATATTTCTTATGTGACTGTTATGAATGCTGGTTTCCTTTCTTTATTTTAAAATTATTTTTTTGAGATGGGGGCGTTTCTGAAAGTATATACCCTTTTGCATTTTTTGTTTCGAGAAACTGGGATCACCTTGAAAGAAAAACCAATGAAGAAAAGATGGATTTTTTTATGTAGTTTCTTTTGGACCCAATTGGAGTTCAGGTTGAATTGTGAGATGAACAATAAATATGGGTTGCTTTTCACTCACTTTTCACTTCATTGATAGACCTTTTTTTTTTTTTGGGTCCTCTGTTCAGTGTACATGGTTTCCCCTCTTTCACATATTGTAGCTTCTAATAAAATTTAAATGACAAAGGAACATAATTTTTGTTTTTAATCTTGTGAGAGATATCAGTTAAGCAAAACATATTGGCATATTTAAATTAGCTTCTACATCGTGATACAGGTATATACTATCTCTATTTTATCTGGATTTGTTTTCTGTCTTTACAATTTGTCTCATAGCTTCTCAGTTATCCTGAGGTCGAGAGTTGAAGCCTTGCACCCCAGCCTATATATTTCCACACCTAGTGGTAAAAGGCTTTTGTAGTTGTTTTCTTCCTTAACAATTTCTGCTGAGGTGCTGGTCTATACTGAAAAGACATATACTTTGTTTAAGTAATCGCCCCACACCTTGACCACAATCAACCCATCTCAAAGAACTTCACTCATTTCATTCACCAAAACCAACCAACAATCGAAGTGAGAGGGGGAAGCTTGTCTCTTAAGTATTCCTTGAAGGATCTTGAAGGAATTCTTGTAGGTTCCAAATTCTAACCACGGTTAAACCATTCATTGCGCATCTTATAGAACCTGAATATGTTTATTTTTATTATTGGTATTTTTATTATTGGTTTGTAGAATTTTCAAAATGAAAATGGTGATGCTGCGTAGCTGCAATGTGATGTTGTTTTTTGAGATAAATTAAATATCTAGTGTCTGTTTTGATTTGGTATCCTAAACTGTTCAAGGGTCTGCTTCTATGTTTGATTTAATGAAACATGGAACACCTATAACTTTTACATGGTCACTGTATCCATTTTAGAAGCTATGTTTTCACTTAATGGGGTTTTGTCATCATCTGCATTGGTTAATGAAGATACACACGATGACATTTTTCAATAGGTGAATGAAAAAATGATGCTTAATGCTGATAATATCAATTAAAAAAATAGCCACGTTTGGCTATGAATTTTTTTTATTAAAATAAGTATTTCAGCCACGGTTAAGACGTGCCTAAGTAAAGATATCAAAATTTCTTTTATAGAAATTCCTACGATTATTTGCATTGCTAAATAAACGTGGCTATATATCAAAATATCTTTAGAGTGCTCACGTCGGTTTTGAATGCATAACGTCATTTTGATTTTTAGCGTCAGTTATTCAGTCGGTTTTGTAAAACCGACGCAAAATTATCTAGGGGCGCCAAATTCAATGTCGGTTTCAAAAATGCCAGGGAATTTTTTTGCGGTGGTTTGAACCGCCGCTAAACCCAAATTAAACCACCGCTAAAACCATAATTTCCTGTAGTGCAACTATCGAGATTCAAGGTATATATTAAAGTGTTGGCCGAGTCGTTCATTTTTTAAGGGGTTATAACTTTTTTCGGGTTGGATACCAGCATATGGCATTAAAGTTCAGGAAGTTGCGAGAAACTTATTTGATGTCTGATTAAGCCTCGAGGAAATTGTCTTGATAGTTAAATAATTGATTTAGAGTACTCTCTCGGACTATTCCCTTAATTTATTATTAGACAATGAAAACAAATTTGAATTATTTCAATTCTAATGATCCCTCCTTTGTCATATGATTTATTTCAACTCTCTTAAAAATTTAAGTTATTACTTAAAAAAAGTCTTGTAAGAATTGAAAGGTCTTTTATTTTATTTTTTTGGAACCGATATTGATTTGGAAAGTTGTTCACATATATAATCTATCAATTATGTGCAATAAAATAAAACATGTCGACTTCTTTAGTATACATAGGCTACTTTGTACTTCTAAGGTTCTATCATATTAGTTCGAATTGATGAGATAAATTCACTACTAAATTCATGAGAGTATTTTTTTTTTAAATATTAACTTAAAAAGAAACAATCTTATGAATGACCAGGTTAAGAAAAAAGAAAAGAAACCCCCAAGGGTGGCTCAACTAGCAACTGAACTCCCAAGGATTTGTTTGAGTCAGGACGCAAGCAAATTCTTGGAAAATGTAATTGTCTCATGTATCAGGTTCAAAACCATAATTTATCCTTCCCAACAACTTCTTTTTCTATACATCTTGATAGAGTTAAGTGGAAGAGTCCCACTATTCATCAACCACCTTAATAATGGCAGAGCCAACAAGGCATTCGCAACTGGTGTCAAAATAGTTACGGTTATACAGCTACGATCAAAACGTGGCTAATTTTCAAGAAACTTGAAACATGATTTGCTACGTTTCAAGCGTAGCTACATAAACGTGGCTAAATTAGTTAGTGCCAAAGCACCTACCGGCACCAACGTGGCTCTCGCCACTGCACCTTTACTTCCCCTCGATGGTGTTACTGTTGAGTGCATGGTTAACCCAGTACCTTGGATATAATACGGAGTAGAAGTTTTCCTTCTCGTCCCGAGTGGCCTTGAGCCTTGCAGTGCGAGTCATTTGGATTAGCTCCAAATTTCTTCGAAAAGAGCATAATGATTGAAACTACAAGTTCATGCTCTGCTGCCTTATGGGGTTTTGGTGCTGGGAAGCAATTAACCTTTAAGAATAATCGTTGCCCATAGAGTCATATGCTGAGACATTGACACCCACTAGCAGCATATCTGATCGAACTCTGATTTGCATATAGAAGTCGATCAATGGGGTTGGGCTCTCTCGTTAGTAGACCTTCGGTGTTCTTCAATATATAGATGTCGATGAATGAGGTTGGACTCTCTCCATTGACTTGTTTTAGACCCTACAATCCGAGATGGAGTTTGGGATGTTGGGATCAATGGGACAGATCCTGTAGAGTCTGGGTCAATCAGGCCCGTATTGATTAGGTCCTTGAGGAATGTATGGCCTGTCAGGCCCACCACCTCATGCTTCTTCCCTTTAAAGTTGATGGCCGTCATATTTTCAATCAGGCCCGTTTTGATTAGGGATTTACGGAAGAAGGAGAGAGGTGTGACATGATGGATTTGTGGAGACACCTCTAAAGTATAGGTGGCAAAGCGAGCTGCCCGCCTCATTTGGAGGGCGGAGCAGTCCCCGAAGGGCGGGGCCGGGCCGAGCCTGTTTTGCCATCTCCATTCTAAAGATTCGCCACTTCTATTGTTGGTTGGCTTCCGAAGAGTTTGTCCTTTGCGTGGACATCATTCCACTAATTATACCTGCCATTGAGATAAAGCATATAGACAAATGCGTTTTTTGTTCCCAAAAGCCGTTTGGCTTTTGAAATGGTTTGATCGATTTGCAATGTTGTTCGTCAATTGCTATGAAGTTGATGGGATTGTCTTCTTGTGCTCACCGCCATTGCCATTGAGTTCTGAGGACCCTTGCGGTGCTTCCTCGTCATGTGCAACTGAATCTTTTGAAGACCCCAGAAAACAGTGTTGATCGCTTTTCGACATTAAATTTTTTCAAATTCACCATGATGCATTTGACTAGATAGATAACTATTGTCACGGTGATGGGTGGTGGTTGGTGGGTTTGGGCTTCCCTGTGCGTTCACGGTGGAAATCAAAGTTTATTGATTCCTAATGGACGACACCAATATTTGATCAAAGAGGATTGGGATATCCAATTGGTGGCCGGTAATTGTATCTAGGAATTGTACTTTCACGGTTGTCTATAAATAGACACAACAAGGGGTAGTAGCAAATCACTATGCATAATAATAATAATGGTTTATAGTCGAAGGCTTGTGGTGCATGCACAATAATAGATAAAAGAGAAAAGGGTTCAGAGTGTTTACTTAGTTGATTTAACCCTTTATTTATTTATTTATAGATGAATTATCTGATAGGAGTAGAATTCTGGGTTACCTCATAATATTGGGGGCTTAATATTGAATCTACTAATAATATAATAAGATTGATATCTTATCGATAAGATTGTTTCATTTTCTCTTTTAGGTGTTGTGGACTATTAAGATATGGGCCTATAAGTTGAGTACATAACAGTATTTAACGACGTAAAAAAATTTCATTTCAAGTAATTGTACTTAAAGACAACCATTGTATTACTTGCTGGTGATTTTCTTGACCTTTCACGTGTGCCATAACATATTTTTCTTGCGTTGTTTCTTTAGCTCCTCTATTTGACAAATCAATTATTAACATTAGTCTTCATACTTCTCGTGGAATTAATTTTTGACCAATAAAAGAACTTTTTATGCTTAATTTTAATTTTGTTAGCATCTATTGATTATCACTAAACTTTATCGTTGAATGAATTAGTGATTACTTTGTGGTGATTTTGACCGATACAGTAACAACTTTTTATTTGACAGAAAAATACTAATTTCTATTTGCATCTTCTGGCTGTATTTGTGTTGGCTGTATTTGTGTTCACCTGGGTCTATTTATTTTATTCTTTAAAAAAAATAAAAATTTATTGGTTCAATACATACAAAAATATCTTCAGAGGTAAATCCATTGTGATCTTTTCCGAATTTTCAATTTTCCGTGCCGTGTTAACGGGGATCAAGTAATTAACGTTGAAAGGTATACATGGGGGTAAGATATTTTCTATGTAAAAACAAGATAACCAATGTTGGGAAACTGATACCTTAGCTTCTTTGAAACTACAGTTTTTCTACTACAACCATGAAAGAGAACCGCTAAGACGTTTCATGGTCCAAGGTTTCATGTTCACAGTTTGAACTTTAATGTGCCTCAAATTTTCTTATGTAGCAAACTACTGTATAGAATTCAAATTATGTTTAAATTATTTTTAATTTGATTAATTTAGATTATTTCAAAAAGTTTGGTTTATCTTGTCTCATTAATAGTATTAGTTATTGTTAGGGGTGAAACTGGGCCGAGCCAGCCTATAGGCGCCTATGGCTCGGCCTACATCAGGCCAGATCTGACGTAGTATATTTTGTAAAATAGGTTGGGCTTTGGCCTTGGAAAAGCTTATTTAATAAATAGACTGTTGGCCCACTTTCACAAGACATGGCTTATGAACCTATAGGCCGGCCTATATTGTACTATTTATTTTAAATAAAATAAAATAGAATAAGTGTGGCTTGAAAAAAAAATAAGATATAAATTTAATCAATTTTAATTATTTATAACTTAATTATATTCGATTATATTTTAATATAAATCTAACTTTATTTCTTATGTAGGAGGAACCAACATCTCAACATGTTAGATTGTGTATATGAATATATTAAAAGGTTTTTAGGATATGTTATACTTACTACAAGCATCATGATGTGTTTGTTGGATTCATGTAGTTATTTTAATTTACATAGTATGGATTTGTTTGTTGGATCCCATGAAATATATGTTATTTAATTTGAACATTTTGCTTTTGAAAGTGACTTAAATGCAGATTGTGATAAGTTTTGTTGTGATTCATGATTCTGTTTGGACGTTGAGATTGTGATTTTTGGTTTAGCAACATAATTTGAGTATTTTGTGAAGTTGATTCATGGTTCTGCTTGGAAGTTAAAAATTAACAGACTAACGGTCTAGGTCATGCCATTTGTTTTTTTATAAACGGGCCAAGCCAGGCTAACAGTTAGACTCGTACTAGGCTTGGGTCAAGCCAAATTGAAATTTTTTGACATAGGCTTGGACTTTTCGAAGCAAAGCTTGACGCAGCCCAACACAGCCCACTTTCACCCGTAGTTATTGTACAACTTTCCGCTAACAAGCTAGAACGCAAAAGACCATAATATATTTACTAAAAAAAAGGCCATAATATTGTCTCTAAAAAAAAAATACCAGAAATTGTATCATCCTCCGGTGAACATTACAACTGAAGAAAAAGGTCCTACTCCAACTGACAAAAGCATCCTATAGCAACCAGAAAAAGCATATCATGCTAACAAGCTTCTTCTTTTTTTTCTTTTTTCTTTTTTTGCCACGTCCTGACTCTTGAGTAGATGACAACACAAACAAAAATCTTGCATATAAGGTTTGGCATTGTAACACCCCGCGTGCACTCGGTGTATTAAACATATAAATGGTAATAGCGCAGCTTATTAAATGCGGAAGCTAACTTTTTTCAATTATGAAACTTATCATATTAACCAAGTGGATTTACTTTTTTTTTTTTTAAATATAGCTTATATGTAAATTACAATAAATGACTACACTGAATAACCTCATAGCATAAAATACGTATCAGGTCATGGAACTACAACACGTAGACCAGATCATATCCTGAGACGGTAATACAACTCAAGTCTGAAATAAACATAACTTATACCAATGTGACATGGACAGCCCCATGCTCACCAAATAACAACATGACAAGATCATGTCTCAAGTACAATAGCCATATAACAACAAGGCATAATCATATCCAAAAATGATAATCAAAGCATATGACATATCAGCTCAACTTCGGCCTCCTGCCTCCAGAGGACTCAGCCTCAGGAACACCTGTACCTGAAAATGTGCCCCACCCGAGGTGAGATTTCTAACAGAAATCTCAGTAAGACAAGGGGTCCTCAAGGATTCTTCCGCTCCAAGCTTACTTACAAGTATATAATAAGTTCAAAACTCTAAATACAATGCATGTTTATGTTAGGGAAATATAATTATGACAATGCATCCAAATACTCAGCGAGTCATGTACCACGGTTCATATCTCATATGATGTATGCAAGTACGGTTCAACTAGACAGAGAACAGAATAGGCATACGCACGTCTGCAACCTACCAAAACATGAGGGTTGCTGCCTCATGCCTTTCACACCAAGGTCGCTACCTGATCGTGTAAGTACCCAACATCACATCCATACATTACATCAACAGACATATCCACATATCTCAGGCATATGACAATGTATATATCATTTTCATAAAAGCATACCATACACACAAACCATCCTCCCATGGAAAGAGGTTGGTGGAACAAGAAACAGATCAATCCAAGGACCAGAAACTTACCTGTCAAGCTAAATCCTCCCTCACAACTCGGTGTTCACAGGGTAAGGTCCAGCAAAGTCAAGGATCTGTTTTCATAACATTCACATCATCAATATTCATAATCTAGAATTTCATTGCATTTAGACAACGTGTCCTTTATCGTTTAATGACCGTAAGTTTCTCTCAAAGCCATAAGCCTTCAATATTATAGATTCTGACTTAGGTACATTATTACAAGTTTCATACTAGCCAATATAGGGTCTAGAAACCTAAACCATGCTTCTGTTTGAACAGAATGGCTCAACCTACGAATTACCTAGAATATTCGGATATTCCTCGGTGGCATATCCGAATATCAATATTCGGATATCCCAGGGTCAATATTCGGATATTCATATCTCGATATCTAAGACCCAATATCCGGATATCCATATCCGGATATCATATCCGGATATTTCGCGACAGAATGCAGTTCTGCATTTTGCATTTCCATATGTTCAAGCATGCATTTTTAGACACATTTTTTAAGCTAGTGTTCATGTTGGTTAATTAATCTCCTCATTTAACATGCCAAGACTTGATCTTTAACATAGAAACTCATGAACAAAGGTAAGGAATGTACCCTAAAGCCTTGTAAGCAAAAAATGAAGGGTCTTTGATGCCACAAGTTCACACTTAGCTTCTGCCCAGTACTGACCACGAAATGGAGTTACACAAGTCGGGTCCTTTCCTTCACAAAATGGCTTCTTGAAGCTTCAAATGCAAAGCAAATGGCCCCTACACCACTCAACCAAGAGGAACAGTCCACTAACTCAAAGCAAACAGAAACTCACACTCTTAAGAACTGATTTTTCTCCCACACAAAGCTTGCTCACATTCATCAATGGTGTTTTGATGAAAAAAGCAAGGAGAAAGGTGATCACTTGGCTTTTCTTGAAGAGGAAGGGTGGTGGCAAGGTGGAGAGAGTAGTTGGCAGCCAAGAAAATCTCTACGTAGGAATTGAATAATAGTCTAGGGTTTTGTGCACACTTTCTATTTATAAATGCCCTTAATCAATCTCTCAGTATTAGTTCTAATAGCTTCACTAATTATTTTAATCTCAAACTTCATATTCTAAACCTAGCTATTTTTCTAAGAATTATCATATTTTTATTATAATTTTCGCAGCACTTTTTCGGTACGTATTTTATACGTAGCCGATATTAGTTCTAACATCAACACTCATCATTCTTACTCCAAACTTGATATCCTTGACCTAGATATTTTTCTAGGAATATTTACATTTTTATTATAATTTTTTGGGATACTTCACCAGTACGCATTTACACCGCGAAGTAGAACCGATATTTGTATTTTTTCATCCGAAAAGTGACTTTAAGCATTATTCAACTTTTTATATAATTATCTTATCATAATTATGCATAATCTTTATCAAATTCATGTTCCGATATCGTTAATCTTATTTAATTAATTATTTAGGGGAGTTCTCAGTGAATCCGTTCACCATTTTATCCTTGCCCTTTTGTCATTAGGAACGTTGAGTGCCACCTTCCAGTTACAATTAAATTTGGTGAAAGAGAGTTAAACACTTAACACAAGGATCAACTTGAAGTGAGTTTCATAAATAAATAAAAAATAAATAAAAAAATGAACCTTTCTTCTCACCTTCAAAATGCAGGTGCTACTTGTTTTTGTTAATCATTCAATTCATAATGGCTGTGGCTTATCATCAATGGCCAAAACCTTGCGATTTGGAGCTGCCGAATTAGTGCTATGCATCTCTGTAAATTGTTCCAAATCCTTCTCAGATACCCAATTATACCTGAAATCCTTCATCTGAAACAGCAAACCTTGTCGGGGGAAGGACGAATATGTGGTCTCGATATCTTCAAGATGAATTGATTCTGCCCAAGGGAAATAGATGATGAGCCACGTATGATCTGATTTGACCGTAACCAGATCTGCATCAGGAACTATCAATCTGGAGAGATGTGCCCAACTCCATTTATGTTTAAATCTAATGTCCAAATAAGGTCCATTATCCTTACATGTCCATTTTGTTGAAAAACGATGTGCCACAAAAACTGCACAGCAAGCTACGCCAATCCAATTATTGTGATGCATAATGGGAGATGAGTCTATGCTTATTGAGTTACCCACACTCTGATTGTTGAACCACCTTGGTATTTCACTTCCTGGAATTATTATTTCAATACTATGAAAGGGGGCAGAGGATTCTTGGCACGCCTGATACCACAAACAAAGCTATATATATCTCAGTTTCTAGTTCCTACACACACTGACACACACACACACACACAGAGAGAGAGAGAGAGTACCTGAAAGACTTGTTTCATCCATGAAAAAATCATGCTATTGCAGCGTTCCCTCTCATCCAAATTTGGACAGTTGAAAATGCGTAATTCTGGATCTACCACCGGATCTCTTCTTGATGGAAAATATGTACGTGAAGGGAGCTCAGGCAAAGATTTCAAGTGCTTGCAATGTGACAGGTTTAAATTCACAAGTTTGGAAAGCTCCTTCAGGCTACAAAGTGTAAGAAAATTGTTTCCCTCTAAATTTAGCCTTTCTAAACAATATAAACTTCCAAGAACATCAGGGATTTGTTGTAGATTGCAGAAACTTAGATTAAGATCTCTCAAACAAGAGAAGCTAGGCAAGCAAGTCAACGAACAACTAGCTGAATCCTTATGTTTTCTAGATTTCAAGAATTGTAAAGGCAACAACATAAGCCTTTTGACCATGGAGGATGTTGATTGGGAGTGCATAGTAGTTTCACTTATATCAAGCTCCTTCGAATTCTCCGCATGCCTAAGTTTATCTATGAGCAGGTTATTAGACACTTTTGAACAGCCGTGGAGACTTTTGCAGCCACTCAAATTCAAGAAAATAAGCTTTCTTAGAAGACCAGTGGATGGGTCGATCTGCTCTAGTCTTATACATCCTTCAAGATTCAGCCACTCAAGATTTGGGACCCCTCCAAGATCTGGCATCTTGATAAGATTATGAGAGTTGCTGAGATCCAAAGTTTTCAAACTGGGCAAATACTGTATAGACCAACAAGAATAAAAAGAATGACTTCCTTTTGCTTTTAATTTTACTCTTAAGAGAATAAAACAGAAAAGGAAATTATATATATATATATATAGAGGCAGGATCTTTTGACACCGGTGTCAAATTTGAAGTTTGTCACCTCATCTGAGAGCCGTTAGATCAAAAAAGATCAACGAATCTGATTTATAAACATGTGACACCATTGATCTTTTTTGATCTAACGGCTCTCAGATGAGGTGTCAAACTTCAAATTTGACACCGGTGTCAAAAGATCCTGCCTCATATATATATATAGGAAAAACATTTTCTCATGTTGCATGAGAATTCAATTCTCATGTTGTGACCCTTCGATTTGCGTGTAAAACTTTTCTTTTCTTTTTTTCTTTTTAATAAATGTGGGGCCCATTACTAGTTGAATCACAACATGAGAAAATCAAATCTCATATACCTTCTTGCCTTCCCATAATTGTTTGATGCTGCTAGAACGCAAATCCAAATGTACAAGCCTTGTGGGCTGAAAACTTGATGGCAAATGCATGAAAGGGTATCCACTCCAAAGAACATATCGTAATTCATTAGAAAGACTAGAGAGACTTCCTGAAATTTTCCGATCACTTATTATAAGCAATCTAATGCGATTCAATTTTGACACTGCTTCGGCCATCAACGTTTCTGAATCCCTCAAAACTACGGCTTCAACCTTGCTTTCCTAAAGGATTGCAAAGAAAAATGAAAACTTAAATAACTTTAAATATATGTAGCTTTTACAAAAAATAGAAATATACAGGTTTTTTTATTTATTTTCAAGGGACTACTTTACAGTATTATCTTCCGACGTAAACTTGTAGAAATCTTCCTCCTCCCAAAGCCTGCTCCATTTTCGTGGCTCTCTGGGTGAATTTTCTCGAACAATTTGTTTGCCCAGCTCTTCCAACAAACTATGCATTTTAATAATGAGGCCATCATGTGAAACGGTTAGGAGTGATTTATCAATTAAATCTCTTATTCCAATATCTGGATGAAATCCACGGCAATCTAGAATTTTCTTAACTTCGCTCAGCCATTTGTTATTGAAGAAGCAAGCAATATCTAGAAATATTTCTTTTTGCATTTCCTCAAGTTCATCATAACTAATTCGCAGCACATCCATAACATCTTTGCTTGAACTTTCTCTCAATCTGAACAATGCACTTCTCCATTCATAGACATCTCGTCCAAACAAAAATGAACCCAATACTTTAATTGCTAGTGGAAGGCCGTTAGCAAAACTCAGTGCATCATATGCCAAATTTTCATACTCTGTTCTAACATCGTCACATTTGAAAGCTTTTCTACATAATAATTTAAGAGAACTATCACAACATAGGAGTCTAACGTTGTAAACATCATCCACTCCATATACTGTTAATATATGCTTGTCTCTAGAAATTATGATAATTCTACTTCCTGCACCTAAACATTCCCGGTTCAAAACTAATTTCTCCAGTTGTTCTACTTGATCAACATTATCAAGAACTATAAGGGCTCTTACATGACATAACCTTTGCCTTATCAAATTAGTAGCATCATAAAGATTGCATACATGAAGGTTTTCTTCATTTAATGTTTGACATAGAAGTTGCTTTGCTACACCAACTGGACCGTAATCTCTACAAACTTTGCTCACATCATCAATAAAACAACAAGTATCATATTGACGAGAGATTCTTTCATATAAAAGAGTGGCTAGAGTTGTTTTTCCTATTCCTCCCATACCGGTTATTCCTACAAACCCAACATCATCAACTGAGCTCAAGTGTAAAAGCTTTTCTAATTCCTCTGCAGCAGATTCTATTCCAACTAGATCATTTGGAAGGCTTGAAATATTTTCATCCAATATGTTTATTACCTCTTTAGCAATTTTTTCAATCTCCGCATTTTGTGGCCTAAAAGTTAAAATAAATAAATTAAAAACACTATATCAACACCTAAGAAAACCAAAACAAAATGTACACATGCAGGACAAGATAACAAAGTACTTTTTTTTTTTTTTTTTTTTTCTTTTTTACTTTTTGAAAAATCATGTAAATTTGGACCCAACATTCTCTCTCAACTCTAGTTCGAAAATGGGAAATAAATCCATCAACACCACCAAATCATTAAGAAACAATCAATATTAGAGTGGCATAAATTAAGTGAAATCCACCATAATATCAGAAATCCACCACCAAATCCATCAACATTCTCTTTCATGAAAACCTTAAATTTGCTTATTCAATTTGTTGCCCAGGCATAAAACAATAATATCAGATAAGATTACTTACTTATCTCGTACATCCCAACCAGAGAGATTGGCCACTTGAGTCAGAGCTTCTCTCCATCTTTGCACCTCCACCATCTTCTCTAAATCTTCTTTAAATCTTTCTTCATGTTCACCAAATGCTTTGTCATAACTTCCACTTTGTTTTCTTACCTCAGATGGATCAACATCATAGAAAATAGGCAGAACGTGTTTCCCTGATACTTGAACACAGTTGAGAAACTCTATGAGTTCTTGCAAGCACCATGTTGAGGAAGCATAGTTCTTTGAGAAGATGACAATCAAAACCTGAGACCCTTCAATTGCTTGCATGAGCTCAGGTGCTATGGATTCGCCTTTTTTAAGATTTGTATCATCCCTAAAGGCAATAATGCCATTTCTATGGAGAGCAGCATAAAGATGATCAGTGAAGTTGTTTCGTGTATCCTCACCTCTGAAGCTCACAAACACATCATATTTCCTTGTCATCCGAGATGAAGAACTGCATTGAATGATCATCTGAGCCATTGCAATTGCAGAAGGGAAATGCTTCCACTTTCTTTATAAAGCTAACGTGAACACAACTTATTTTTCCACAGCTCTTTTTTTTTTTTTTTTTATAAATTCAAAATCTATTGCCTGTCATGGAATTGCTTCCACTTTTATATAAAGCTAATGTGAACACGACTTATTTTTCCCCAGCTTTTTTTTTTTTTTTATTATAAATTCAAAGTCTATTGCGTGTTGTGGAATTGCTTCCACTTTTATATAAGGACGTGTTTGGTACAAGGTATTTTTTGGAATTCTCGATAAATTTAATTTTTCTAAATTTTTAATTTTCGGATATTATCGTAAGTTGAATGTTTTCATCATATTTCTAAAAATTGAGATTCTCGGATAAAAAAAAATTCTCTACCAAATTCTCCCTAAGGAAAATATTTTTCTCATGTTATATAAGAAATTTTATCTCATATTACACACACATTGAAAATTGAGCCAGTATTTTTTCTTTTTTCTTTTCTTTTAATAATAAAACTCACCTAATTATGTCTCAAAATAAGACAATATTTTTCTGATGATAAAAGCATTGTACTTTATATAAAGCTAATGTGAACACGACTTATTTTTCCACAGCTCTTATTTTTTTTATAAATTCAAAATATTTTGCGTGTCCGGATTAAGGAAAATGCTTTCACTTTGTTTTTTATAAAGCTAATGTGAACACGACTCATTTTTCCACGGGCCCCCCACCCTTTTTTTAATAAATATTATCTCATGGTTTAGGCGTCCAGGACGGGATTTAAAACTCTACTATTATTACTAATCATATTATTACTGTTAACCTGAGCGGAAGCGATGGGTGTAAGTTGCCAATGCACCTGCAACTATATTTCCCATTATATTATTAAGTCAATATAAAAAACAACTTGTGTTAATGCATAAGTTTGAAATTATGTTCACGTAATCACATCTCACTAATATAAATAAAAAACATCAGTTGTATTTGGGGAAAAAAATAGATAAGTTGTGTTCTCCAAATGCAATTTACTTATTAAAAACAAAAATAAAAATAAGCAAGTCATATTTGTTTTTTGTGAGGTACGATTTTTTTCATAAAAAATAATACTAAAAATATTTTTAATTATAATATCTAATACATATTAAAAGTATTTCAACCTTGTCTCTTTCAAAATTCTTTCTTTTTACTTATTCAATGCCAGCATTGGATCCTAAATAGAATGTTTTAATTAAGAGTAAACATCATTTTTGGTCCCTAACAAAAAATATAGTCCCCACTTTAGTCTCTTACAAAAATAAATTAGTCAGTTAGTCCCTAACAAATTCAAAGTAGACCCATTTTAGTCCTTTTGAGGAACTAATATGGGTCTTTTTTGAATTTGTGAGGGACCACGATTTCAACTAAATAGGTCCACTTAGAATTTGTTAGGGACTAACTGACTAATTTATTTTTGTAAGGGAGAACCGTATTTTTTTGTTAGGAACCAAAAAATATTTACTCTTTAATTAATTAATTTTATTTGTAACGCCAATTAGGTTCATTTATGTCATTGACGTTTGGGTCATGTATTTTGTTGGCTTCCCTGCATGAATGGAGTCAAATGCGGTTTTACAATTATAATTTGGTTTGCATCGATCTTCTTGTTCGTGACGGAAGATACTTATCACAGAGCCAATTGCATTTGTTAGTCATAATATTTATATTATTACATTTTGAATATATTTTTATATAAATTCAATTTAATTGGTTGAATTGGTGATTTATTGACTCAATATCCCAATAATCGATTTGAGTTTAATAACATTGATTTATTAATGTACATGGGTTCTGTTATGAACCCATATAAGGGGCCCATTAAGTGATAGGCCCGATAAGGGGCAATCCAAGATCTGAATCAGTTATAATCACGGATAAATATCCATCGAGGATACGAATCCTAATACGACAGCATAGCAAGCAGGCTTGGGCCCTTACCAGAGGCACCAAAGGCCCATCCACACTACCCACAGGTAACCTCTATAAATACAAGGTAAACCCTAAAGGTACATTACACTCTCTCTCTTACAGTTATGTTGTCACTGTTCGCGCACACACACCTCATTGGCTAACGCCGTTATAGTATACTGTGCACAGTGATCTGTTTGACTCAAGGGTATCTCCTTCATAGATACCTTGGAGAGGGCACTAGATCCAAGAGAAACATACCAGCCTATTGGGTTGGACATCTCTGTCCCAAGGACAGAACATTGGCGCCGTCTGTGGGGCATTCTTCTCTGAATTTGAAGTTCCCACCAATCCGACGAAGGATGGCAATCCAAACAAGGAGCAGCAGCCAACAGTTACCCCAAAACCAGAATCAACTGCTGGATCCAGTTCCGGAAGAGGAAAATCAGCCTCAGAACCAGTTAGGAAACGACGTGGACTATGACCATGTCCATGTCAGTGAAGACATCTCGGACACCGCGTCTACTCCAGCGCGTCGAGATAGGGGAGCTGATTCAATTATTGCTCCAGTAAGGAACAACCCTCCCCAGCACCCTGGGGATCTTGCTGCACGTATTGCCCAATCAGCCGATCCAGATACTCGGCTGGCTCAGAATGCATTTGCTGCGATCATGCAGCAAATTACAGAGATGGAAACTCGTAATAACCTGCAACGACAACAAGATTTCCAGACGATACGAGACGAAAATAATAGGGGAATGCGAGACCTGGAACAGCGCTTAACTCAGCTAACTGGACCAGGGGCAACAGAGAGTGAAGGCCAGCGTGCCAATGGCCGGGAAGGAAATCGCAACCTGATTCGCCAGAACCGAGTTACTGAGGTGGAAAATCGGGAAAGGTCTAATCCGGTGAACACAACGAACCCGAACTTGGGAAACCAGACAGCAGATGGCCAAAACACTGCTATGCAGGCTTTGAATCAAAACCCTGTAGAATAAGCTAATGGGCAAAGGCACCGGGATGGAATCCACCCCAACCAGAATGCTCAGATCGTCAGAGGACGTGTGGAACCCGGTGGGTACAGAAGGAAGTACAACAGGGGGCAATATAACAACAGCCCTTTCACTGGTGAAATATTGAACGCTCCTTTCCCGGAGGATTTCGATTCGGCACGCTTGCCAAAGTACGATGGGAGTCAGGATCCACAAGTCCACATAGATGCTTTCGACACGGACATGTACATCCGAGGAATTGATGAACCCCTCATATCCCGGATATTTGCCATAACCCTAACTGGGGCAACGCAGGCATGGTTTTCAACTCTTCCTGCCAATTCCATCGGATCTTTTCATGAGTTTGGACAAAAATTCCTCTTAAACTTTGCGACCAGCAAAAAACATCCAAAGTCCGAATTTGCACTTGGAAAGATACGTTAACAACCCGGAGAAACCCTCCAGAGATACCTTAACCGGTTCAAGGACGCTGCATTGCAGGTCCCCGGATTGCAAGAGAATGTCCACGTACATCTCATTGTGGCTAGTTTGGACGATGCATCCAGGCTAGCCAAGTCGGTCTATAAGGACCAAGTGAGGACATTGGAAGAATTTAGAACCCGTTCGAAGAAGTACCTCGAACTCGAGCAAATGAAGATTGCAAATGCATAATCGGAAGAGGGTAAAAGAATGAGCCCGAGAAGGAGGAGCCCGACCCCGAAAGGAAAAGAACGAGTTGACAATAAGGAGGAGCGGCGGTTCTTTGAACGGAACATCGTTTCCAGATTTGGAATACCAGCCGAGGTGGTTACTGATAATGGAATGCAGTTTGTCGATAAAAGCTTCCAGCAACTGATGAAAGACCTACAAGTCACACATCGCTTTGCATCTGTGGAACACCCACAGTCGAATGGGCAAGCCGAAGTAGCCAACAACGTAATCGTGAACGGTCTCAAAAAACGGATGTTTGACACTGAAGAGAGCTGGGTTCAATAGCTATACTTTGTCCTATGGGGATACAGAACAAGTACCCAAACTGCAACAGGGGAAAGCCCTTTTCGACTGACGTATGGATGTGAAGCCATGATTTCGGTGGAAGTTGGAGAACCCTCTTGGAGGAGGCTGAATAGTCTCAAACAAGGTGAACAACAAAACAGTAAACTGCTTACTAAGGAGTTAGATCTTATAGACGAAGCCAGAGTCACAGCTCACTACCGGGATATGATGGCCAAACAGCAAACAGCGGTCATATATAATAAGAAAGTAAAACCAAGAATCTTTGAGAAAAATGACTTGGTACTCAGGAGGACAGACATTGGCAATAAAAACGCCAGAGATGGAAAGCTAGCTGCCAACTGGGAAGGCCCGCACCGGGTTAAAGAGAATCTCAGAAAAGAAGCTTACGTCTAGAGACAATAGAAGGCAAAGGAATTAAGAGAACCTGGAACGCGGATAAGCTGAAGATATATTACAGCTAAATCCCGGATCCGCCTTCTGATTTTATATTTCATCTCAGCTATATTTTCCTCTATTAAGAATTTAACTAAAGCTGAATATGCCGGCAAATTCATGTAGTTCTCAATTTGATATCAATAAATGAGGAATTTTTCTTTTTTTAAAAAAAAAGATTTGTCCTTGTCTATTTCTAATGCATCGATAAAAAATCTGAGGTACAAATGCAATTTGTAATAGTGACTCTGATCAAGTCAAAATGCTCCCCATTTCGGTCAGAGTACCAAAGGGGACAGATGACAGTATTGTTTTTACCTTAGATAAAATTGAATTATGAAATTCAAATTCAATCAAATGGTTAAGTCAGTAAAGACGAGATCCATTATTAATACAGACTTACCAGAACGGGTAAGTCAAAACAAACATGCGTCATCGAGAATGACAGAAAGCGAAATCCGTACAATGCTTTGACCTCGGCCAGGTCAATAATAAAAAACTCGTAAAATGCACGGGTTTAGTAAGTTATTTGAGTTGAAAAAATTCACCAGTAGATGGTGGATAACACTTGAGTACAACCTATAATATAAAGCTCGTACAATGCACAGGTTAAGTAAGTTTATCCAAGTTGAAAGAATAACCAATTAACATGGGGTAAACTTGGATGAAATTTATTGCATAACTCATAAACACCCGAGTCACGAAAGTAAAATCAGCCCGAGTTGCAACTCAGACAGGATGGGGCAACTCAGCGACGGTTGAAATATGTGAAAATTACCTAAGTTATAAACTTAGGTAAAAAAGGCGGAAGCCCACTTGTAAGAAAGACAAAGACAAGCCAAACTTTTAGTGAAAGTGAATAAGGCTCCAGGAGAACATGCCGGATTATAAAAATCAAAATACCTAGATAAATGCATCTATGGTAATTCGGGAAATAGGAAACACAAGATGTCAACTTATAAAGTAGAATATGCAAAGAGGATAAAAGGTTCAAAGGGCAAATTAAAAAACCGGAGTACAACCGGCAATATCCAACGTAAATTAAAAAGGGGCCCAAAGACCCCAGCAAAAAATTACAACGGTAACCGGCATCCCGGACCTTCATTGAGCTTCTCCAGCAGGAGGATCTTTGGACACCACGAACTCCTTAGCAGGTTGGTTGGCTTCCTCTTCCCCATTCTCAACAGTAGCACTTTCTTTCTCAGATTGAGTAACCGAGACACCAGAGGGAGAAGTAGCAGCAGGTGGAATGATGTGACCATTGCTGACATAGGCACGAGCATTTAAGCCGATTATATTCAAAGACACATCTGGATTGAGTACTTGGAGTTGGTTGAGGGCATTATAGAAAGAGCCAGTGACCGACTTCTCCAGTTCACCGCGATAAAGTTGGACATTACACTCAGCTTCCTTTAACCTCTCCTCCAATCTTCCGTACATAATCCGAAAGTCATTCATCCTCACGACTTCGGTAGCTTGCTCATCTCGAAACTTTCCATATTCTGCCTTGACCTTTGTCAGCTTGGCAGCAGTTTCGTCAAAGTTCTGCTTCAAAGAGGACAATTCGTCCTTTACCTTCAGAAGCTCAGCATAAGTTTTGGCCTTCTCCTCCCGGGATGCGGATGCCTCATTTAAAGAGCGAAGATACTTTTGCTTATGAGTTAGTAAAGGTCTGACCAACCCGGCCATCTTCAGACAACAAAGTTCCAACTCTTCCACCTCCCTAACTTCTTGGGCAGTGGTAAGAGCAGAGGAGTTGTAGAAGGGCTCGGGAGCACAGATTGCATCCCGGAGAGTATTGCTCATTCTGCCCTGCCACACCATGTGCTTCACCAGCTCGGGTGATGGAGGAGGAGGAGGAGGAGCTTTCATTTTTTGCTGAGCAACAGTGGAAACACGGACATCAGCAGCGTCCAACTTGTCTTTGGCTTTACCGGGGTCACCCTTGGAGAGCTCAGAAGCCTTCCTTTTCTTTGGCAACTCGGCAGAGGCCGCCTTAGATTGGTTCAGAACCAACAACCAGTTAGGAGGATCATTTTGTTGGTTCTCCATGCTGGGTACTGCAAAAAAGAAATAGTAAGATACAATCAACAAATGAAGTATAACAAATATGCACGTATAGGGTTGGAGAAAACGATCCATACTTAGTTCAGCATCAAGATCCTCTTGGGACTTGAAAAGAAGGGATGCGACACTAGCATGCTTATGCGATAGAAGATATGTGCCAATGGCAATGACACTATCAATATCAGAGGGGCTCAACTGCGTATCCTTGAAACGGTAGCTTGCAGGGGGAAGTTAATAATGGTCAAAAGATCAGTGCAAAGGAAATTTTCCCTCCGCATCCTCGGGAGGAGAGGCGTTAACAAACCATACGCTCTTCCCAGGATGGGCAGAAACTTTAAAGAACTTTTCTTTAAATTTTTTGAAAGAATCAGTGTAAACTTAAAAAAGTTTACGACCAGAGATACCTCGAATGGTAACCCAGCCTTTTCGTTCTGCCTATTCCCGACCGGTTCGAGGAGTAAGCACTTGAAAAAAGAAAAAGAAAACGCAGACAGAAGCCGGAATTCTAAGATATGAGCAAAAATGCTCAAAAGCTTTAATAAAACCCCAACCATTGGGATGAAGTTGGGTGGGAGCTATCTGAAGGTGGTTCAAAAGATCAATCTGAAAGTCAGTCAAAGGAAAACGGATGCCGAGCTGAGTCACGACATCTCGGAAGAAGAAAAAGAAAGGGGGCTCTCCTGACCTCCCACTAGAACAAACGGGTTCGTCTTTTCGTGGGGGGACTATATCATAGTTCTCTAACTTCCCCACTGGAAGGCCTGCCACGCCATCCGGACCTATCTCGGAAATAGTATTCAAAACTTCATAAGTAACCCAGGAAAACTGGGATATTAAAGAGGTGGAGGGACGTGGGGGATATGACTCGGTAGAACTCGACTCTTCTACTACCTCTGGAGGAAGAGATGCCATAAAACCTAAAACAAGAAAAGAGCGGGATCAGAAAATAATAAGAATACCTGAATTACAAAGGCTATTAGAAGAATCACTAGATGATGATGAAGATGGAAAATCAGAGATCAAAATAGGATCATTTGCTCCCCCAGACGCGGAAGTAAATTCCACTATATCTCCATGTCGGCAGCTAGACAGAGTAGACTCGGCAAGCGAGTCACAACCTCTCTCGACAAGCTTAGAACTCAAATAGACACAAGAGTAACACGGGACGCTCCTCGGGACAAGGTAAGAACGAGGAGAAGCCCGGATGGTGGAAAGACAACTTGGAGGAATCAAAGGCTGGCTAGCAGGCTCAGCCCTGGGTTGGGCAAACGGACGCGAAGCGCGCCTATTTATGGTAAGACGACCCCTAACCCGGGTTGATGAACCTCTAGCCCGGGGGTGCCCTAATTCTCTATCGGACACCCCTGACCTTCTCCGAGATCTTCCACCAAGGCAACCGCGAAGCATGGCTTCCCGTTCTTCTTCTTCGGTCCTTAGAATCCCCCAAAACCAAAAACGGGCACCAGGAGAAATCTTTTTGAGAAAATCAGAATTTCCCCCTTTTTTCCCTTACAACACAAAGCTAAAGAAGGAGGGTTTTTTCCCCTCATTCGGTTCAAAATCAAAGTGAGACAGAAATTTCAAAAAGCACAGGGGGGACAACGAAGACAAGGTGATACATACCAAAACACCATAAATGAATACACAAGCTCTGGAAAGTGCAAACTATGAGTGAAATGACAAGATAAAAGAAAATCAGCAAAATGGCATATACAAGGCAAACAACTCAAAATTGAAAATTCAGGCTCGCGAACAAGTAACAAAATGCAAGCATCTCAATGCAGAAGCGACAAAAATGGAAGATGAGTGAAATACCTGTTGCAAAAGATGAGGTACCAAGAAAATGAAGAAATGGGTTTGAGACGCTAAAACTCAAAGAAATGAGGCTGATGCACAATGCTCAGAAGGTAAACAAAAGCACGTAATGTGCGACGGAGGCTTATATTGGCATGACTACTGACCATTAGGGTTGCGAATGGCGAGGGTCGGGGCTACTACGGTCTTTGTACTTCTACATAATAACTACAACAATCATGGGAGGTAACCACAATCATCATGGGCGGCACCCACAACATGCTGAAATGGCAAGGGTCAGGGTGAATAGTGCCATTTCACTCAAAAAGCAATGATTAGACAACTGAAACGATGCAGCAATAAATGCGCACGAAACGCGAAAATGGCATAGAACGGCTACGGCACGCTAAAGCACGCGGGCTGTAGCACGTGGCAGAATGAAATGAGTACCACTCATAAACCAACAGATAAGATAGGATACGTAGATATACAACTGGGTTATAGGCCTGATGCTTGGGTCAACTTGCCAATTGGATCACAACTACTCAAGCACATCCGTTACTCGGTTGCCTGTGTAAACTATCTCGCCGGGTTCATGCAAAACCCGTCGTCCACGTAATCAAAGACATAAAGCAAACACTCCAGTTAAGGTATGATGCTTGAGGGCAACCCGTCAGTTGGATCCCAACAACTTAAGCACACCCTTAACTAGGTGAATAAATATAGAAATGGGTGATGCTCAACCTGCCAAAATAAAGGACGAGGAAAAATCGTCCTTGAGGTAAGCCACAAACTCGGAATAAGCATAAAAGCCGACGTTTGAGGGGCAACTCGCCAGTTGGACCCCAACGGCCCAAGCCTACTCCTAATCCAGAAAAAGGGGATACAAGAAATATCTCACCGGGTTGATGCTCAGCCCGTCAATATAAGGGGCAAGAGACACCCCGCATAGGAAAAATTTCATAATATGAGGAACATGCAAAATTTTGAAAGTTTGCAAGAACGCAAACACATTCAGGGGCAAAAAACCTGAAAAGATTCACACATAAGTTCACCCCAACAACCCGGATGCCCAGGTAGCCGGGCTGAAGGGCAACTGTTATGGACCCATATAAGGGGCCCATTAAGTGATAGGCCCGATAAGGGGCAATCTAAGATCTGAATCAGTCATAATCCCGGATAGATATCCATCAAGGATACGAATCCTAATACAACAGCATAGCAAGCAAGCCTGGGCCTTTACCAGAGGCACCAAAGGCCCATCCACACTACCCACAGGTAACCTCTATAAATACAAGATAAACCCTAAAGGTACGTTACACACTCTCTCTCTTACTGTTATGTTTTGTCACTGTGCGCACACACACACCCCATTGGCTAACGCCGTTATAGTATTCTGTGCACAGTGATCTGCTTGACTCAAGGGTATCTCCTTCATAGATACCTTGGAGAGGGCACTAGATCCAAGAGAAACATACCAGCCTATTGGGCTGGACATCTCTGTCCCAAGGACAGAACAGGTTCTTTTTTAATGAAGTTACGTTAGATAATTTTATCTAATGTTCACCGAAACGACGTCATTTTGTGGGAAGAAATTATGGTGTATTTATAATTTCAATTTATTTATAGGTTATAATAGTCTTTATCATTCTAATTTTTTAACCCCAAAACAAAGTCGTTTCGGTGAACATTACACAAAATTATCTAAAGTAACATTAGATACTTTTTTCCAATATATATACATATATGACTATTATTTTATATTAACATAAGTGACATTCTAAATCTTAATCATTAATTCCATTTGTATCCAACAATTCATACGAGTAACAAATTAGAGCCGTTGGATGCAAGTATATCAACGATTAAGATTGGTACTGCTTCCATCTAATTTTTTTCCGTTAGTATACGTTTTACACCTAATTTAATTCATTGATACTACTTGCATCTAATTGCTTTAATTTATTAGTTTTGTGAGATGTTAGAAGTAATATCAATGGTTAAGATTAAGCATATAACTTATTATTCTTGGACTAGGGGTGACGATTTGGGTTGACACGATACAACATGAATGATCTTTCAATTTCAAAGTGTGTTGCTTATTATGCCGCTTGATATGACATGCACAAATTAATAACCTCCCAACCTCAAAGTATGTCATTTATTATGCTGGTTGATATGAGATAAAACAACACAAATAACCTGTTAGAAGATTAATGCATGTCAATTTCATATTTGTGGGTCACGCCAGACAACACAAATATTTTCGTGCAATCTTTGCTAACACGACATAAATTTCAAAACGGGTCGACCCAAACATGAAACCATTGAAGACGCAACCCGTTTACGTCGTGATCAAGGTGGGACCTTTATATGCACACCAGACAACCATGAGCGAGTAAACATAAAGACTTGCCTTTATGTTGTTTGCAAGCCTTTATGTTAGTCGCAAGTTACACATAAAACAACATGCACATATTCACGAATTTTAATGAGTTCGATCAATATAGCATGTGAAAAAGAAAATAGGTTTTATGTTTTTACACATGCTATACTTGTAGCCTTTAATAATTATATGGCTGTGAAAAAAATTAATTTTCTCCTAACTTTCAATATGTTTAATATATATCCTTTTAATCTCAGGGTGTTTGTGTCGAAAACAACTTGAGTTTGAAAAATAGATTACAAAAATGGGTTGGAGGATGTGCTTTAGTGAAAATGTCGATAGTCGACCAATGGTGGAGATGAATTGATGAGAAACATGTTGCCAAGTAAAATGAAAATTAATTTCAATGTGTTTAGTGCATTTATAGAAAACATCATTGTGAGTGATTTTTGTGGCACTTTGATTGTCATGATAAATGGTAATAGAATGTGAGATCTCATGTCTTCAAGTAACTAACAAAGCCAAATCAAGTCCTGGGTAGTTCACCTATTAGGATAAGTATTTGACTTCTTATACGCTATAACTCAATAATAACACAAGGGGGCATGAATTATTTCATAATTTTTTCAAAAATTTGATCAAAATCACCAAGCTAGACTCAAAGATAGGTTTTGTCGAAGTTTCTAGGATGTAATGAAAGCGACACTTAAATGCAACAACACAAACAACTATTAGAATGTATTCAAAGCAGACACAAAATCATGCAATTCTAAGTGGAGCTGTCAAAGTCAAAATGGGATAAGTTGTCCTATTAGGCCTTAGCCTATCTAGTTTAGGGCCAAAATACTCACATTAATAAAGGCCTAGGGCCAAAAGTCCTGTGGATTAGGGTCAACCGCAAGCCATTCAAATTTATAATTTCAAAAAAAAAATTATTTTATCAAATTCTAAGGTTAAGTAAGTGAAAATTAGGAGAAATCAATACCCTTAACCGATCCTTCTTGATTTTTTTTTTTTGGTAAATAATCCTTCTTGATTTTATTCATTATTTCTTTTGCGTTCTTGCTTTGAATTAAATTGCTATTATTTTCTAATTTATTCATTCTTCTTTTCTTTTCAAACATCTCATCCGATAAATTGAATTCATCCAACTTAAGCAAAATAGTGAACTAGTGATTGAAACATTAATTCTCATGAGAACGATATTCTACTCAATACCTTATTACTTGTGTAATTGATATACTTGTTAAGCCAATAACATTATCATGTACCCATGAAAAATATAAGGGTCACGGACCCGACACTTGGCATTCGAATAATGTATACTCTCATTACACTTTTATCTATTTATTTATTTAGAGGAAGGTTTATTAGCTACTTGCCATTCAAGTTTTGAAGAAAGGCAAAAGTATCCCGTGTAGCTGGTTTTCGTGGGCACTTTATGAATGCATTTATTATTGAGAAATTACCTAATAAACCTTTAACTTTTAGATCTTTTGATGCTTAACACTTGTCTTCCTCTTTTAATACTACTCCTGGTATTAAATAAGTAGGATGTTGATGAAGAGAAGGGTTGATGACAAGGAATCTTGCCAAGATGTTCAGTTGTGTGGCGAGATGGGAGAGTTGTGAGCTTGATGCCTAAGCTGTTTGGAGGAGACTGAGGGGGTACCTGCAAGGCACTCTGACGATTAAGTCAATTCAATATTCAATACGGTTCAAGTATTCAAAGAGAGATATCTTACCTATGCTGAATGCCTTTCTTTATGCCGCCTTTTATAGGACGCTGTCAATTCTCATTGGTGGAGAAATGTGGGCTTTCACAACCTATTCCTACATTGAGAAGCCTATAGTCATGCTAGCCTCTATAGATGTAGCGGCAAGCTGGTGCTGCCATTCATTCATTAGCTCCAAATGGTGGTCAAGTTTCCTGAGTTGTTGATCTTGGCAATGATGTTTCATTTCACGTTAAGTTACTCTTGGCTTGTTAGTCAAGTAGGTGGGATGCCTACGGTTAATACGCGGGATAGGCTGGGTTCCTTCATGGTTATGTATATGGTTCTTGGGCCTTCTGGGTCTCAAAAAGATTGGGCCTATATTTTGCATATGTTGGGTCCAGATCAGAAGTCCCTCAGATTGCTGCTTAAGCTGAAAGTATGAGTAGTGAAATGTTTATTCTTGTGAGGTATATGCTTTATGTCCTTTGTGTGAGTTCATTTATGGCAAGATGTTACCACATATTCACTATTTTTAGCTTTCAAGTAAGTGTTGGTAATCAGTCATTTCGCCGCTTAAGAAACTGTTGATGATACTTTTATAATAACCCACACCTGTATAAGAAGTAATTAGGAATTTTCCATAATTTACCAGATAATAATTAGATCAAAAATCTAATTATGAGAATTAAATTAGACATAGAATCTAATTTTCAGTGTAAGTCACTTTCAGATAAAAGTGCAGTTACAACAAATTTTATCGGCAAAATTACAATCAAGCAAATTTACTTGAAACATGTAAATAAATTAGTGAGAGGCTAATTTATTGAGATATGAGATTAAATCACATGTTAGAAAATATCAAGTTATTGGCTAAATGAAATAAGAAAATAAGGTAAAATAGAAAGTTATAATGTTTAGACTATTGACTGGGTCAATTGGTGACTTAAGTGAGTAAACATTTCATTTGCCTCACATATTATCACACCACCATCAACAACCTTCTTCTTTGAGAAAGAGAGAAAGCCATTGGAGAGGAGCTTGATGAAACTTGTAAATGAAATCAAGTAGGGTAAAAACCAAAGTTGCCTAGAATCTCACCCTTGACAAAATGCACCACTCATTTCTCACATCGGAGCCTTAGATTGAGAGATCCTCCCATCCAAAGTTAAGGTTATTTTCGATTTTCTTGGTATTTGAGGGGTTTTGAGTGCTTTTGAGTGTAACACCTCGTAGTACTCCGGTTGTTAACATACATGATATTTAGCATACACAGGGGTTGTATTTTAAAAGAATAATAAAGCGTCTTATAAAAATACGAGTAAACTTTTTCCAAAATATTTTCTAAAATATTTTCACAGCGTTCATCTGATATATTGCATTTGCGTAAAATTAACATCTAGGTATACTAAATAAAACCATTGGCCATCACTAGTGGCCGTTGACCATCAGGATATGACATCAAGTGTCATTCCTGACGAAGTCTCACAGACAGCATAACGGCTGTAATGCGGATAACTGGGAACATGGTCCCCTCACATACAATGCCTTGATAGATAATATAATTAAACAGACAGACAGCTCGCAAGTCCCACACGGACTGCGATCCCCTCTCGGGTCAATACAAACAATCAAGGCTCCATGCCCAATTAACAGAAAACATACATCAAGTCTACATAAATTTCCAAACGTCTAAGCATCAGTAAATAATTCATAGCTCCAATCATACAGTCATGAGCGTAAATAAATACATCATAATCTCAACATAAAATAATTAAGCATGTTAATAAATATACATGCCATCATAGAGTCTAAACATAATAAAGATAACTCAGCAGCGTCATACACTACTCCAAGGAGGGGCCTTGCCCCTAGAAGCATCACCACTACTCTGGGTACCTGAAATGATGTCCCCAAACGGGATGAGATAACACATCTCAGTAAGCTCAAGGTTCATAGAGGATCCTCTACTCCCCTGAGCCCACTTCCTGCATGACAAGTCATATATATAGCATATAATACAAGCATACAACATAAACATAGCATCATCATATCATCATTGTGTAACCCCAGGGTCAAAGCCATAGACAATCAACACAACCTCTGTATGAAATAGCTCCCAGAGTCAAGTCATAGGCAGCCTACATACCATAATCACTGGCCAGGATCCTCGTAACATATATCATCAGTGCATCATCATACCATCAAGAATCATATAACATCTATATAAATGTGAATGAATGCACATATATGTTATACCACATACTTTCATACAATACAACCATAATACCCACCATCATGGTGGGGCCACAAGAGAGAGGAGCAACCAGAACTAGGAGCTTACCTCACTGAGCTTATCACAAGCCCAACTCCAACAGTAAAATGTAAGCTCCAATAAACCCTCAAGTGTCAAGTCCTCTCTCTAGGCAAACCTAGAGCAGGAATCATTTACATCATTAATACTCAATAACTTAATGATTCCATATTTCATTCTTACATGCCAATAATATACCCATTATAAGTCTAGACCAATTATTACATAATTACGTGTTTTAGTGCATTATTACAAGCAACCTCAATCTTCAATCACTTACATAACTTAGAATCACATGCAAGGCTCACTTAGGTAACTTAGATTATTTTTAACTCATCCAAGCCATATATATACTTATTATAAGTTACTAAGGGTTTCCATAAGCCCACTTAGCTTAAATATCACTTTTACGGTTTTTCCATAACTGTACATGCTTCTGTTTTCTAGTCACTGTGCGCAACCCACATGTTATAAAATTCTCATCTTTTAGTATGTTAATCTAGACTCAATTACCTTTCCAAAAAGGTATCTCATGCCTCATTTGAAGTTTTCTAGCTCCAGTTATCACCTTTTGAAGTTGGACAAGCAAAGTTGCCTGCCAACTCCGAATAGAGCCCTAAACATCCATTACCATTTCTGCGATTCTGGAAAATCTACTAAACCAATTGCTCTCAAATTTTATGCAGGAAACTAGACATCTTCAGCTTTAATTCGACATATTATGAGCCTAATTTGAGTAAGAAATGAGGGAGAAACAATTCATGGAAGTTGCAGCTATGTACAGCCCCTGCACATGGCCTCCTAGGCAAGTCTCCACTTAATCGAACTTAAAGAATGCTATACATATTCAAATGGTACCAAATTTTGACACCACATAGCTAACATCTCAAGTTTCAAAATGATATAAGGAACATCCCTATAGGACCTCTTTGGAGGGAGATATTCCCTCCCTAAGTTAGCCTAAAAATTGGTTATTTAACCCTAAGTGGGTTTAATTATCAAATCTTAATTACATATGGTTAGCAACTCTAAGTCACTTTAATTCTTGGATTTTTTTTCTATTATTAGGTCACATTATGAAATCCCACTTAGTCACATTATGCCATGATACCTCAAGTTCATTAATTGCATGATTAGTGCTCCTAAATCCTAATTAGGTTCATTTTTAGGGTTTAATCTTTAATTAGTGTATTATGCATAGTCCACCTCACTTAACCACTAGATTAATGTCCTAATTACGTCTTAATATTAATTTTAACATAGTGACCCTAAATTAATCACATATGGCCGAATTGTTTAGGTGTTTAAATTAGTATTTTTAAGCTTATTTTTTAGTCATTTCATTAGTTAATTAGTACCTACACTTAATTAATCCACTAATCCATGATTTCCTTATTTTTAACACAACTAATCCACATTATATCAAAGGGAGCAGATTTGATTAATTATATTTATTAGGATTTTTAGCCATCCTTAATCAAGATTAGTAGGTTTCACTTAAAGATCACCCACTTAATTAATCTTTCTTAGTTCCTCTTAGGATTTTTCCACACTTAATCACTTCATAAAAAAATTTAGTCATCAAACCCTAGATCCCATGACATGGCTGAATCATAGGTGTCTCCTTTAGGGTTCAAGTTCATCCTTTTTCATGGAATCCACACAAGGATCCAAAGGATGCACCTTTACACATCAAATCAACCATTTCTTGGTTCAAAACTCACACACCTTCAACAACAATCATCAAAACCTTTTCTTTTTTAAAAATTTTCGGCAACATATACCCCCACCCACACACAAAACTGTGGCATAAAGAGGATGAAAGGAAGCCTTTTTGGGTTATCTTTTCCCAAGGTGAAGCTTACATCTTCTAGTTCACACATTTAGCTCCAAGCTCCACCTTTTACCACCAAGAATGCTCCTTTAAATAAGAACACACCTTCAAGAATATGCTCAAGAGTTAGAGCTCTTGAACACAAGAGAAAAAAATGATATTTTTCAAGAAAGTTTAAGAACACTTACACTAGAACTCAAGAGAACTAAGTAAGGATGTGTTGTTCTTCAAGAGAACTCAAGAACACAACTCCATGGTCCTTGAACTCCCAAAAACCATGGCTGTATGGTGGTGTGAGGAACTCAAAAATTTGAACCATACCATGAAAATGATATGGTTATGAAGAGGAGAGTGAGGTGAACAAGTTTGGTGAAGGAGATTTGGTGGTTTGGTGAGGTTTTGGAGATGAAATCTTAGAGAGAAGTGAGAGCAAAGTTTGAAGTTTGAATTTTAGAGAGAGAAGTAAGAAGGGGGCTGATTCAGAATGAGGGGGAAGGGGAAGGGTGCCCTAATTAGGGGTGCCATGTCACTTTAGTGGCATTTGTCCTTTAGTGAGACCCGGTATAATTTTTATCTGAACCGTCGTCAAATTTTTACCCGAAAACTCCCAATAACTTTGAGTACTTAACATTAATTTTGTCTAATTATCATGTTCATAACTTAAAAATTTGATTAGTAGATCACAGATCCATTAGCAGTTGTTTAATTGCACTATAGTCTTTACCGATGTTCTCAACTGTGCCCAGATTTCATAATCTTCTTAACTTTAACATTATTAGTCTAATTATGACTTGTTAGGCATATATTGGTCTTTATTTCCATTTTCTCATCTTTTTCCCGTTCTGGGATTCTACCGGCTGCTTCTACAGCAGTACAAAATATCCGGTAAAAGTGACTTTTCAGAAATACCCCAATATGGGTATCAATCTTCACCATTTCATATACTAACCTCATTCATGATGTTTATATCATTAGATTATCTCTTTAACTCAGATTTTCTAGATTGGAGCTATTCTACAGATTGTTAATGCGTCAGCAGTCGAAAACAACAACTGAAAACTCAACTGTTCCAAATACTCCCAATATGGGTATCAAACTTCATCAAATCTTATGCTTACATCATTTATGATATTCATATCATTAGGATAGGTCTCTAACTTAAATTCACTGTACTAGAGCTATTCTACAGTCTATTACTGCGTCAGCAGTCAAAAACAGCAGATAAAAATTCACCTGACTAGAATACCCTCAATATGGGTATCCAAATTCTTAGAATTTCATTCTCATTCTATTTATGACCATAAGGTCCTTATCATAACCCTCTAATTTAAAAATCATCTAATTAAGGTTATTATATTGCTTTGGAGCTTGAAGAATCACTCCCCAAGTATTCTATGTTAGCCATAGAGATATGGGAACTAGTACACATGTAAGGTTGGTGAGAGCCCCTGCATATATAAGTTTTTTGGTTACTAATGGAAGATTACTATAGCATTGTTACTACATTCTAGTAAAGTTAAGGCTGCAAATAGAGTCCTCAATAGAAGACTAGGAAGAAGGATGGAACAAGTTAAAGTAAACTAGCCATACCATTTAGACTATGTTCTTTGGGGATATATAAGAACTCATTCAACAATAGGGAAAACTTCCTTCAAAATGGTTTATGGAAGTGAAGCAATGATCCTAGTAGAAATAGGAGAACCCACTTGGAGAAAGATGTAGTTGAACAATGAAAGCAACAAACAAATCCTCTTCAACAACCTGGATGTAGTGGAAGTGGTAAAAATGCATTAGAAGGGAAACAAGAGCCATATTACAAAACTGGCAAAATTGAAAATGGAGTCTATAGTTTGGAAACTCTCTATTGACTTAAGATCCCGCAAACATATAATGCGAATAAATTAAGAAAATTTGTAGCTAAGTGACTTGTATGATGAACCTTAATGAAATCAAATTGATAAATACTTTATCTTCTTCTTCATTTGTGATCTTTTCAAAGTCACGAGAATTTCACTATGAAAGAAATTTAATGCTCACGAGATTGTGAACTTGAAAACATGAACATGAAACATCCATCTTGTGAAAGAATTACAAACTAAACAAATATGAAGAATTGAACTCCATTCTATGGCCTAAACCCTACATTAAAACCTAACGCGTGAACCTTAGGCATCCAAGTGTGAAGAATTAAACTCCAATCTTGAGCTTAAACCCTAGAGTGGAACCTAAGGCATCCAAGTGTGAAGAATTGAACTCCAATCTAAGGCCTGAATCTTAGATTAGAACCTAAAATGTGAACCTTAGGCATCCAAATATGAAGAATCAAACTCTAATCTAGAGCCCGAACCCTAGATTGGAATCTAAGGCTTGAACCGTAGGCTTATAAAAGATGAAAAAATTGAATGCGAGATTCGAAGACATATAAACAATCATCTCATAAAAACATGAAGAATTGAATGCGAGATTTAAGATTGAAACATGAAAGAAAACAAGCATATCACGAAATTATCAAGAACACCTCAAATACTTGAAATAAAGGTACGCAAAATATATTGATTGCAAGTATATACGAAAAGTACAGGATAAATTATTATTGAGCCCACGGGCCTCCATTAAGTACAGACCATAATAAGGGGAAAAAGTCAAAAGACATAATGAAAAAGTAATTAACAGCATCAACAACACTTCTCCCGTCAGCATCAGTAGCTTTATTTCCATCTTCCTCTATGGCATCCATAGTTGTATCTCTTACACCCTTCATAGCAACATTAGGAGTAGCTTCCACCTCCATAGGATCCTCCCAGTTTTCCATATCAACACTTTTATCTTCTTTGGTGGCCTCATTTGTCCTCATTAGCACATAAGCTTGAACAAAATAATGATAATGAACCCCACAGAGATAGACTCCATCAAGATTCACTAGTCTAACATGACCAAGTAAATTATTATGGGTTTCCTTTGTATACGCTACCCAAATGGGTTGATATTGTTTGCATTCAAAGCCAAAAAAGTATTAGAATATAGGGGTGTAAATGGGTCAGCAGGCCTAACAGATGATTATGGCTCGGCCTACATCAAGGAAGTCTCGGCCTATTGCATAAAGTCAAATATAATAGGATCAGGCCTAAAAAAACCTATATAGAAAGCAGGCTATAGACTTTATTTTATATGTCGGGCCTATACGCCTATAGGTCGGCTTATATCATATTATTTATTTTAAATAAAATATTTAAAATAAATAAATTATTATTTTAATATTTTGGAATAATAAAATAAAAAATTAATTATTTTTTTTAATTATTGAATGTCTGATAGGCTTAAACAAGCTAATAAGCCTAGGCCAAGGCTTTTGTTTTTTAAATATAAAACAAGCCAGCCTTATAATTAGAGTCTACACATGCTAACAGATCAGGAAAAGCCTCAAGTATTTTACATAGGCTTGGCCTATTTAAGCCAAAGCCTAGCCTGACCCGGCCTATTTACACCCCTATTTGAATCCGTCAAAGTTTTCACTTTGGTCTGCAGTTGTGTCACCTCTTGAGCTAGATCATCACGTTCCTTCAAGGCGTCATCACACTCTTTCTTTGCAACATCTCAAAACTTCTTCGATGACCCTTTCTATAACACCTCATATTTCTAAATGTATAATTATATGTGATAATGTTGATTAAAAGGGTAGGATTAGTGAAAATTCAGAAATTAGAGCCAAAGTACATAGAAAGGGCAAAATGGTAATTTACCAAATACGTATCCCTAGGTATAAAAAATTGAGTAGAAGGTCTCAAATGATAAAAATAAGGCCGGAAATGGATTCAGGACGAAAAATCGAGTTGATAGGAACGTTTTAGAAATTTTGATGAATAGTGATTTTTCCGGGGTAAAATACTGCGGTATAATTGTACTGATAAGCGCGAAAATATTGTAAGTATTTTTAGGAAACAAAAATATGACATGAACGAGAAAAATACGTAGGTTATGAATTTGTGGTTTAAATTAGGTGATTTATTAAAGTTAATTCGCATGTGGGACCCACATATGGTCTTAAGTGACTTAAGTGACCCTTTTAAGTTTGAAAAATCTGATTCTCTCTCCTACTCTCTTCTTCTCTCCCGCGGACTTTGACACGAGCTGTCAAACTCGCGCAAATTAAAAATTATTATTTTTTATTTAGGGTTCAAAAAATTTGCAGTAAAGTGGTAACTCTAAGTCGTCTCTCAAGGAAATTGTCTGGGTAAAAATTGATTATGAAAACAGAAAATAAAAAGGGGGGGTTTTGGATTTTGGTTGAATAATTAAAAGACAGAATATAAAAATTGGGATTAAAAATTCGTAATTAAAAATTAACCAACCTAAGGTTAGGGTTCCTAGGCTGTCCTTCCTTGGATAAAAATTACCAAATTCGCGATTAATCTCAATTGAATCAGAATTCTTATTTCCAATGGAAAACAATCTGATCATCAAAATCTGATGATCATTCTTTTTCCATAAACGCAATCGCGAACCTCAGATCAAATATCCACAATCGCACGATATCGATCTGAGTTAGGGTAAAGAAACGAATTTGGTTAGAGAATGATCGCAAATCCCCTAGACAGATCCATGGAATCCCTTTCCCTTAGGTTGATTAAAGGGGTTTTAGCCTAGCATGACTAGGATAAACATAATTAAAAATTAAATTTAAATAAAATAAAATAAAAGAAGAAAAAGATGAAGAACGCAAAGAACGCTTCAGAGAAAAATACTTTGATCCTCAAATTCGAAAATTACAGAATGAATAATAGTTTCCTACTTTGCCGTCATATACCCCTACCCAAATCGGGTTAGGGCTCAGTTCTGATCGGCCCATCTGTCTACAATACGAAATAAAATAAAATAAAACTAAAACTTGGCTTTGGGCCACTTAAGTAATTGGATTTTAATTTAAATTACAAGTCCAATAATTAAATAAAAATTCAGCAAAACGCGTCCAACTTGGCGTCAGAAATAGTCCAGCTTCCAGTCCGAACTGGGCTTCGAGATCTTCATAAGAATTGTAACCCCCTGTGTTATCTGAAAAGCACAACAAGAACGGAGTCAATCTGACAACTGTGGATCAAGATATGGCCAAAATACAGAAGTAACGTAAAGTTGAAAAATTCTGACGAAAATAAATTAAACCCAATCAAAAACTAAAAATCTAAATTAACTCAAAAGATCATTATTTTATTCAAATAAATCCTAAAAATACTAATCTAGAGTAACAAATAAGTGCAATAAAATATGAGTTATCAAATTTCCCCACACTTATCTTTTTGCACTCCTGGGCAAAAACTAGAATAGAAAAAGAAAGTAAAGAAATAAGAAAAGAGTGAAGATCAACCTATCATTCCTAATAATTAGCAAGTATACAAAAAATCACGAAGTCTTGAACAGATAAAACAACCGGGACAAAATTTCCTTAATCTTAAATCACAAGATCTGTCAATTTCAATTGCAACTGCAAACTACACAAAAATGGTTCCTCACAGGATACTCTCAATTTTCTCTCAAGTGTATCAGTTAATTCAGTATATCACTCAAATCAACTCAAGAAAATCATCCTACCATAGGCTTGCTCAAGTTCTACTTCTCCACTGCTAATATCACATGCATGCACAAATCAAGAGGGCTTTATGCAGGGTTGTAATGGGGTTGAGGTAAGGGTATGGATGAATATGGAAGAGAAAGCTAAACACCCCAGAAATTTACAAAGAGAAAAAGTTAAGAACTAAAATAAGAACATAAAACGAAGATAATGAAAAGATAGAGAATAACACATTTTTTATTTTATTTTTTGCTTTTTTTCTCTCTTTTTTTTTATCTCTTTTGAAACAATAATACATGGTTACCTCCCACACTTAGACTTTGCACGTCTCGGGCAAACCCCCACACTTAAACAAAACACTACAGTAAAACCAATGCTCAGTAAATCTCCGGGATATGGAATTAATTGGTTTTTCACTTAGGCTTGTAATGTGGCTAAGAAACAAGGGTTACATAAGGCACAAAAGGGCTAACCAAGGGAATACAATGCAAGGATGGCTATTTGGCTAAAGTGGGAAAGAAAAGAAAGAATGCCTCAATCATATTCATGCATGCAAGTGAAAAATGCAGTTTCAAAAAGAACAAGAGCAAGTTTTAGAGGACAACAATCAAGAGCAGAATCACACAAGAAAGAAAGATTGGCCTACAGATGAAGACCATGTCTACAGGCTCAAAACCTCACAAGGGTATACCAAATCATGCAATCAGCAGCACAGTATCAAGGAATAAGTAATGCAATCCAAGAATCAAGAACAAAGCCTAAACAGAAATTACTATCAAACCCTGTGATTTAAGTATAATCCATGTATAACTCACTAATCATAAGAGAACAAGAAAATCAATCAACTCCTTTGTATTTTTTTTCTTAAATCCAAACATGAAAAACAAAGCTAAGAAAGGAAGTGAACTCCCTGTCCTCCTTAAGGAGGGTAAACAACATCAAGCAGCCGAAGCTCTGCATCCATCTGTGTCTCTACAAGCTGCTGCTGTGCTCCTTCATAAAAGGGCTTCAGACGATGCCCATTCACAGTGAAAGTGTTTCTAGTATGCTTATCACTTAATTCAACTGCACCATAAGGAAAAATATCAGTAATAACAAAGGGGCCATCCCATCTTGATCTAAGTTTACCAGGCATGAACTTAAGACGGGAATTGAATAACAACACATTCTGGCCCACTGCAAATTCTTTCCTCAGGATATGCTTATCATGGAATGCCTTTGTCTTTTCCTTGTATATGCGTGAGCTCTCATAGGCATCCAAACGAAGCTCCTCTAACTCTTGCAGTTGTAGTTTCCTTTCTCCCCCTGACTGGATTAGGTCCATGTTACACTGCTTCACAGCCAATATGTCCGATGCTCCAGCTCCACTGGTAGGTGACATGCCTTACCATAAACAAGCTGGTAAAGGGACATCCCAATCGGAGTCTTCTAGGCAGTCTTGTATGCCCACAAAGCACCTTCCAACCTCTTGCTCCAATCTTTTCTATTAGCATTGATAGTCTTCTGAAGGATTTGTTTAACCTCTCTGTTTGAAACTTCAGCTTGACCATCTATCTGTGGATGGTATGCTGTAGCTACTTTGTGGAGGACTTCATATTTTTTTAGTAAGGCATCCATGCTCCTATTGCAAAAATGTGAGACCTGGTCACTGATAATAGCTCGAGGAATGCCAAACCTGCAGAAAATATAAGAATGGATAAAATCTACAACAACAGCAAAATCATCAGTTCGGGTGGCTTTCGCCTCAACCCACTTAGAAACATAATCCACAGCTAAGAGTATGTAAGCAAAACCAAAGGAAACAAGAAAGGGACCCATAAATCAATACCCCAAACATCAAAAACCTCACAGAAAAGTATAGGGTTTTGGGGCGTATCATGTCTACGGGAAATACTACCTGCTCTCTGACAATTAGTACAAGACTTACAAAACTCATAAGCATCATGAAATAAAGAAGGCCAGAACAAACCAGAATCTAGAACCTTCCTAGCAGTTCTTTGTGGTCCAAAATGACCACCACAGGCAGATGCATGACAAAAATTCAAAACAGAAAGAGTCTCATTGTCAGGCACACATCTCCTAACCACTTGGTCACTACAAAATCTCCACAAATAAGGATCATCTCACACATAATATTTAGACTCACTTTTCAATTTCAAGATTTGAGCCTTAGTGGAGTCAACAGGTAATGCACCAGCAACCAAATAATTAACTATATCAGCAAACAAAGGGAACTTACCTTGCAGCTGTAAAAGCTGCTCATCAGGGAAATCATCCCCAATAGGTATAGGGTCAGATGGAAGAGAGGTGATGCGGCTAAGATGATCATCAACTTGTTTTCCGCTCCACTTCTATCCTTAATCTCAATATCAAACTCTTGGAGCAGCAACATCCACTGGATGAGTCTAGGCTTAGCATCTGCTTTCTTTAAAAGAAATTTCAAAGCTGCATGGTCAGAGAAAACAATAACCCTGGTATCTAACAGATATGACCGAAACTTATCAAGAGCAAATACTATAGCCAAGAGTTCTTTTTCAGTGGTTGTATAGTTGGATTGGGCAGAATCCAATGTCCTGGATGCATATGCAATGACATGTGGGGCCGTGTTGACCCGCTGAGCAAGAACAGCTCCAACAGCATAATTGGATGCGTCGCACATCAACTCAAATGGGAGAGACCAATCAGGTGCACGGATCACAGGAGCTATGGTTAAGCAGCGCTTCAGATGATCAAAAGCTGCCTTGCATGCATCACCAAACTCAAAGTCAATGTCTTTCTGGAGGAGGTTGGATAGTGGGAGAGCAATCTTGCTAAAATCCTGAATGAAGCGCCTGTAAAAACCTGCATGGCCAAGAAATGAACGAACTTCCCGCACAGAAGCGGGGTAAGGCAAAGCAGAAATAACATCAATTTTAGCAGGATCCACTTCAATACCCTTTTTAGAGACAACATGCCCTAAAACTATCCCTGACTTAACCATGAAATGACATTTTTCAAAATTCAACATAAGATTGGTTTGAATGCATTTGTTCAAAACTCTACCCAGATTACCCAAACATGCATCAAAAGAAGAGCCATAGATACTAAAATCATCCATAAAAACTTCCATGCAATCCCTAACAACTCAGAAAAGATGCTTACCATTCAACGCTGAAAAGTACCTGGTGCGTTGCAAAGTCCAAAGGGCATCCGCCTGTATGCATATGTGCCAAAGGGGCATGTGAAGGTCGTCTTCTCCTGATCCTCAGGTGCAATGTGGATCTGAAAGTAGCCTGAGTATCCATCCAGAAAACAGTAGTGGGATTTACCAGCCAACCGCTCCAACATCTGATCAATGAATGGAAGAGGATAGTGGTCCTTGCGGGTTGCCTGGTTGAGCCTACGGTAGTCTATGCATACTCTCCAACTGTTTTGAGCTCTTGTTGTAATCAGCTCATTATTCTGATTGGTAATCATAGTGACTCCCGACTTCTTAGGGACCACCTGAACAGGACTAACCCATCGGCTATCAGAGATGGGGTAAATCATTCCAGCTTGCAAGAGTTTTGTTACTTCCTTCTTCACCACATCTAGAATCAGTGGGTTCAAACGCCTTTGGGGCTGTCTCACTGGTTTACCTCCTTCTTCAAGTAGAATATGGTGCATGCATGGAAGACTAATGCCAATAATGTCAGCCATTGTCCACCCAATTGCCCTCTTATTTGCTTTCAGCAAAGTTAACAGTTTATCCTCCTGCTCAGGTAGAAGGTTCTTTGCCACAATGACTGGTAGCTGCTCATTCTCTTCAAGGAATGTATATTCAAGTGGTCAGGCAGAACCTGCAACTCCAATTTCGGAGGCTGTTCAATGGATGGAAGAGGTGTAGTTGGTGGGGAAAATTCTACAGAAAACAAGTCGGCAGCTATGCCTGTAAACAAATTCTCAGAAACAGAATTAGGATCATCAATAATATCAGCAGGCAATTCAGATAATGCAGATTCACACTCAGAATCAGATTCATCAATCAGTGCATCATTAAAACTAGAAAGATGTGATGATATTTCAGCACACACAATGCACTCTTGACTATCACCACAACCACGGAAATCAGAATCATTAGTAGATGAAAAATTAGAAAAATCAGAAAAATCAGCAAGGAATTCAGCAGAAACATCCTCAACAACTTCATCTATCACATCAATGCAGAAAACATAATGCTCTTCCAAAGGATGTTTCATGGCATCAAATATATTAAAATGCACAATGCTATCACCAAACTCCATGGAAAGAGTACCAGAATTAACATCTATCTTGGTCCTAGTTGTTCTCATGAAAGGCCTACCAAGTATGATTGGTGATCTATTAGTAGCAGTCTCATTCTCCATTTCTAAAATGTAGAAGTCAGCAGGAAAAATCAAATTATTAACCCTGACCAATACATCCTCAATCAAACCAGATGGGTGAATACTACTCCTATTAGCTAACATAACCACAATACTAGTAGCACGCAAAGGACCAAGACCAAGAGACTTATAAACAGATGCAGGCATAACATTAATGGAAGCTCCTAAGTCTAGCATGCAATCATCAAAAACAGAATTGCCAATCACACAAGGAATAGTAAATGTCCCTGGATCTTGACACTTTTAGGCATAGGCTGGATGAGTGCCGATACATTCTGACTCAGGTTAACCTGTTCATCTCCCTTCAGTCTCCTCTTGTTGGTGCACAGCTCCTTTAGAAACTTGGCATATCTCGGAATCTGCTGTATTGCATCCAGCAGAGGGATGTTCACCTCAACTTTCCGGAAGGTGTCAAGTATCTCTTTATCTTGAGCCTTTGCTGACTGCTTCTTTGACTGAGTGGCTCTCTGAGGGAATGGCAAAAGGATATGGACATCAGAAGTATCAGTGCTCTGCTTCTTGGAGCTAGTGTCACTTCCCTTAGATGACTCAGCAGCAGTGTGGTTTGGCTCTTCCATTTGCTTGCCAGACCGCAGAGTAATAGCACTCACATTTCTGCTTCCTTTTGGATTTGGAACTGTTTGGGATGGAAGGGAGCTGCCACTTGCTTGTTGATTTTGACTCATTGATGTTGCAAGTTGGCCAATCTGTGTTTGCAGATTCTGGATGGAAGACTCAGTCCTCTGCTGGAACTGCAGATTGTTAGTTGCCATCTGCTTGACTAAATCCTCCAAAGAAGGACCATTTCCAATAGCTTGCTGCTGCATTTGCTGCTGCTGCGTTGGTGGCTGCTGCATTGGTGGCTGCTGCATTGGTGGCTGCTACACTTGCTGTTGAGGTGCAAATTGTTGAAAATTCTGCCTCTGTTGTGAAGGTACAAACTGCTGCCTCTGCTGGAATGGTGCACTTTGCTGATTCTGCTAGAATGGTGCACTTTGCTGATTCTGGTTCCATTTGAGATTTGGATGATTTTTCCAGCCAGGATTATATGTATTGGAGAAAGGATTGTTTTGCTGCCGCTGGTATTGTGGCTTTGCAGGAAAAACTGCAGCAACAGACTGATGAACTTGGAAACCACTATCTTGGAAGGAAGGACAAGTATCCGTGGGGTGAGAAGGATCATAGCAGATGCCACACAGGTTGCTTATCTGTTAAGCAGAAGGTTGCACAGTCTGTGGCACTGCCAACTGCCTCACCATTGATGTCAACTCATCAAGTCTGTTTTCCATTCTCTGGTTATCTGTGCTTGATGCTCCTGCTGCTGCCACTATTGGATTTTGCATTGGAGGAGCTCGCACTTGGAACACTGCACTGCTGTTTTCTCTAGTGCCAAATTGTTGAGCATTAGCTGCTATCTCAGTAATCAACTCTTTTGCTTCATCAGTTGTTTTATTGCTCAGGACTCCTCCACTAGCTGCATCTAAAAAGTTCTTATCCATAGGCAGCAACCCTTCATAGAAGTAAACAATCAGGAGATTTTCTGGAATCTGATGATGTGGACAGCTTGCACAAAGCCTTTTGAACCGCTCCCAATACTCATGCATGTTCTCCCCATTAGCCTGTCTTATTCCACTGATCTCCTTTCGGATTGTGGTGGCCCTGGATAAAGGGAAGAATTTTTCCAGAAATAATCTGGACATGTCATTCCAGCTTACAATGGAGGAAGGTGGCAAGTAGTATAGCCAGTCCTTAGCTCCACTGTCTAAAGAGAAAGGAAAAGCACGCAGCTTGATTTGTTCCTCATCCACCCCTGGTGGCTTCATAGTGCTGCAGACTATATGAAATTCCTTCAGATGTTTGTGAGGATCCTCACCTGCAAGACCATGAAACTTGGGAAGCAAATGTATCAGTCCAGACTTAAGCTCAAAAGGTACAACGGGATTAGTATAACGAATACACAGGGGCTGCTCATTATCAACATTAGGAGCAGCCAATTGCTTAAGTGTTCTATCACCTATGATTTCAGAATCAAATAAATTACCAAACGAATAAACACTATGTAAAAGACTCGAAGAAACAGACAGAACAGACTCAGACTCTAAGGTATGCTCAGGAACAGCTCTACTGTAAGTCAACCTATGAGCTCTACTAGCAGCATGCAATGATCTCTCTATCTCAGGGTCATATGCATATAAATCGTCAACACTGGTAGTACTCCTAATCATGCATCATAGGCAAAAGCATACAGCAGTAAAGTTGCAAAACATACGATAGAACACAAAAATTGAAGAAAATAATAAACAGAAGAGAAAATAAATCTATGAAAAATACTAAATGAACTCAGAATGATATGAGACCAACTCTTCTAAACTCTAAATGACCTTACAGACTCAAAAATCAAATAAATTTTTTTCAAAAAATAAAATAAAATAGTAAACGAACGAATTCGGTGAAACTAGGGCCCGATACTAGAGGCATAGCCCCACAATTTTTGACAAGGATGATCTTCTTCTTCAGGTCACCAATTTTCAGATCGATCAAAGTAAGTCAAACAAATCCAAAAATACCCGATACGTCCTGAAACGACAAAGAAACACAAAAACGGGTTAGTAAATGACAGAATTTGGTAAAATTAAGGGTCACCTCACACCCTTCTAAGGTGTGACTTATGCTCAGAAGGTCGAATTCCTTTGGGAATAGAACTCTTGAAGCCAATCTCTCAAACAGAAGTTTTATCGATTTCCCCAAAACTGCCCAAAACGTAAACCGTAATGCAGAAAACGCAAAAACTGAGAAAAGACGCGTGTGCAGAATCAAATTCCAATGTAGAATCAAAGGTGCAGAAATCGAAATCAGAAACACAAACGAGTGCAAACACAGAAACAAGATAGATGGGTAAAAAAAAAATTTAAGTATTTTTTTTTAGAAACAGAAACGGAAATTAAAGAAGAAGAAGAAGATGATGATCAAATTCAGAAAACGATTTAGACCGATGCAATTTCCCCGGCAACGGCGCCAAATTTGACACGAGCTGTCGAACTCGCGCAAATTAAAAAAAAATTATTAGGGTTCAGAAAATTTGTAGTAAAGTGGAAACCCTAAGTCATCTCTCAAGGAAATTGTTTTGGTAAAAATCGCTTATGATGACAGAAAATTAAAATGGGGTTTTGGATTTTGATTGAATAATTAAAAAGGCAAAATATAAATTTTGAATAAAAATTCATAATTAAAAATTAACCAACCTAAGGTTAGGGTTCCATGGACGTCTTTCCTCGGATAAAAAATGTCAGAATCGTGATTGATTGTCAATTGAATCAGAATCCTTATTTCCAATTGACGACCCTTTCTAAGCGATCGCTTAGCATTTGATCAAATACGGTGCTTCTACTCATACAATCGCAGAGTATCAGCCCGTTTGATTTAAGGTCATAGGGTCAATCAATCTAATCATCAAATCTGATGATTAATTCCTTTCCATAATCGCAATCGCGAACCTCAGATTGAATATCCACGATCGCACGATATCAATCTGAGTTGGGAAGGGAAACAAAATTGATTTACAATAAAGCGCAGACCCTCAAGACTAATCCATGGAATCCGTTTTGATTAAAAAGTTCTTAGCCTCGCATGGCTAAGGTAAACATGATTAAAATAAAAAGAAGAAGACGAAAAAGATGAAGAACACGAAGAACGCTCCAGAGAAAGTGCTTTGATCCCAAAATACGAAAATTCAGAATGAATAATAGTTTCCTACTCTGCTGTCATATACCCTTACGCAAATCGGGTTAAGGTTCAGTTCTGATTGGCCCATCTGTCTAAAATACGAAATAAAATAAAATAAAACTTGGATTTGGGCCACTTATGTAATTGGGTTTTAATTTAAATTACAAGTCTAAAACTTCAGCAAAACGTGTCTGACTTGGCGCAAGAATTCCATCATCTTCTAGTCCGAATTGGGCTTTGAGCTCTTCATAAGAATTGTAGACCTCTGTGTTATCTGAAAAACGCAATAAGAAAGAAGTCAATCCAACAACTGTGGACCAAGATATGGCCAAAATACAGAAGTAACGTAAAGTTGAAAAATTCTGACGAAAATAAATTAAACCCAATCAAAAACTAAAAATGTAAATTAACTCAAAACATCATTATTTTATTCAAATAAATCCTAAAAATACTAATCAAGAGTAACAAATAAGTGCAATAAAAAAACCACTAGGGTTAGCCTAGTGGTGTGGGGTGTGTGTGTTAGGAGTGTGTGTAGTGTAAGGTGTTGTGTTCAATTCCTTGTAACCTCAAAAAAACAAATAAGTGCAATAAAATATATGAGTTATCATGGTGGTCAGAGGGGTGGTCATTCCATCATACACTTGCTTATGCTTTTCCTTGCCCCACCAAAACTTTTCCACTTGTGCGTAGAATCTCCTCAACTACACAATTCCAACCTCGCTTTTGTCTTTTTTGCAATGATTAGGAGTATGTTTTCTTGAAGATGGGTTTTTACTAGAAAAACTGAAATTGAAAATGCGTAGAATTGGGCTTCTGTGTTGGGGATCAACTTGGGGCTTAGGTTCCTTTGCAACCTTGAGGTCACCACCCCAAAAGCTAGCTCAAATGGTGGAAGTGCTCAAGGTCTTATAAACTTCACATTAGTTGCACAATACAACTAATGTGGGACTATATATCTCAACACGCCCCCTCACATGAGAGTCCATTGGGTTTGAAGAGTGGACAATGCAACAGGCCCAGCCTACCTGTGCTAAGAAACACCACAAGAGAAAGTGAGGGGCGGCGAGGCTCTGATACCATGTTAAGAACCTTAAGGTCACCACCCCAAAAGCTAGCTCAAATGGTGGGAGTGTCCAAGGCCTTATAAACTCCACATTAATTGCACATACAACCAATGTGGGACTATATATCTCAACAACTTGATTACGAGGAATGGGTAACCTTGGACGGGTTACCCCTTTTTTCTTCCTTTATTTTTCTTTTCTGATTCTGCCCTCACTTCCTTTTGTTTTTCCTGTCTTGTCCTTCGGTGCAATTGCTGAAATGAGTTTGCTATCTACCCTCCTCTCCTGGCTCATATGGGCTGCCTTTGGACTTTGAGCTTGGGTTTTAGTTTTTTCTGAAATGGAAACATAAAAGCACATTAACTGATTTCTTTTTTTGGGCTAAAAGTGTATTTTCAAATAAATAAAAAATTGAATTGCTCAAATGCAAATAAAAAGCTAAAAGTGTATTTGGGATAAGTGAAATTGGGTTTCTAAACACTTTTAATCAAATAAAAAACTGGCCCAATTTACACTTAAGCATTTGGTACGGGAGATATTTTTTTTTATCGAAAATTTTTTTTGCCAAGAATATGGCGGGATTTTTTTATCTCGAACAAGTTACAAAAAGGTGTTTGGTATGCTAAATTTTTTGCCGGAATTGTTGAGTTATTTTATAATGCTATGTTTTGTTGGTTGTGAAATATATATAGGAATGTGGAATAAAATTTCCCACAGTGTTTGAAAATTTGTTTTAAACGTTCTTTTTATAATTAGGTGTCTCCGTCTTGATTTGTTAAACAAGATGACCGTGTTTTTAAACAAGTTTCAGACCACAAGTTTTATTAAACAGTATAACACATCTATTCAGGGCATTTCTGCCACAAATTTTATAAACAAGATTCTCGGTTCATAGAATAAAAAAAGACACCACAGTTTGAATGGTATTTTTTGTGCCAATATCCGTGAGAAATATTTTATACCGACACTTTTTAACTTATTTCATACTCAACATGATAAACATTTTTCCCCCACTCCACTTTCTCAGATTCTATCAAAATTTTCATACCAAACTTTAGAGTCTCTTTTCAAAGACTCAACACTTTCCACTCAGAATTTCGTTGTCTCAGGCTTCTTTTCTTTAACTTTGCAGTAAACATCTGTGAACAAATCTGCCCAACTCTATAAGAGCTCGCATACTAGTTTGTTGTTATATGATGAGTTCAAAGGAACAAATTAAGAACGTAGCACAGCAAACCCGAAAGAGTAAGAACAGATAACACAAGAAACTAACGCGATTTGGCTTATAGGTTACGCTCATGGCTAAAAGAGACAATAGAATATTTCTTTATGGAAATATAAGGTTAATTTATTTTAAAATGAATTTACGTGTGAACTTATTTAGGGATTGAAAAAGATGTTTGTTTTGAAGGGTGAAATATTTTAATATCACAGTGATGGAGAGGAGCAATAGTATAAATTAGAGCTCCATGCTCATGCTAGGGTTGATAATAAGGGCACAATTATGGCAATCAGTAGAGATTTATGTGAAGCATTAGAGTAATGATATAAGAAAGAGCAATAACTCGTCAATCAAAAGGTTGGGATATATAACATGAGAGTCACGGGAAATGTGAGGGAAGTGTAAGAATATCTTTTATCCTATAGTGAAAGTTGGATCGAGCGAAGTGGTCCAATGAAAAGGCCCAAAGCATATCCAAGTGATAGGTTGTTACGGGTGTTAGCCACCTGAAGCTCAATGAGAAGACAGCCCAACCTGCTGAGGAGATAGCCCAGCAGACTGAGGAGTTCGCTAGGCCCAAACGCATCAGGAATGCACCTACTTGGCTGAAGGATTATCTGTAGTCATGAGAAGAGGCTACCAGTAATCTTTCATAGGACACGTAATAAGGGACGTGGCATTTGCTGCGCATAAGAGGGATTCTGTTAGAGATATTTTCTTGCTTTTTATATGACTTGAATGGTGTAACAGGGGATTATTGAATATATTGAACTGATTTCTGTTTCCTTGATTTCTTCTCTCTCTGTTACTTTCTCCCTAACAAATTGGTTCTTTCATTCTGGACTCACCGGAAAATTCTTCGGTGGTGATGAAGGTCCAAGAACTTGCTGATGAGCTCCACACTACGCGGTCAGAGTTGAACCAGCGTCTGGATCATTTGACGGAGAGCATGCTTGCAATCGATCTTCATTTGCGAGAACTTTCAGCCATTCCTACATCTCTGAATCACTCTTCGGCTGGTCCTGGTCGTCACTCATCGTATCGACATGATAATCCAGAGTATAATCACCTCTTGAAAGGGGTGAAAATGGAGATCCCTACATTCAACGGCTCCAACCCTCACAATTGGTTGTTCAAAGCGAAAATGTATTTTCGCCTCCAACAGGTGCCTGACCATCTCAAGGTTTCGTTGGTAGGGTTACGTATGGAGGGAGCTGCGTCCGAATGGTATCAGTGGATTTTTTGGAGTAATCGTGTGAATTCTTGGCTGGAGTTTGCTCTTGCAGTTAAAGAGCGATTTGGTGCCTCCGATTATTGCGATTTGAAGGGGTTATTGTCCAAATTGTCACAGCAAGGTTCCTTATCTGATTACGTCCGTGAGTTCGAATGCCTTATCAACCAGGTGACGGAGTTCTCCGATGATCAGCTTATGAGTTTCTTTATTTCTGGCTTGCATCCAGATCTTCGTCGGGCCATTCAATTACATTGGCCTTCATCCCTTCACCAAGCTATGCAGCTTGCTGCTGCTTATGAGGCCCATCATTCTGAGCTGCTCTCTTCCTTTACATCAACTTCTAAGAAGTATCACAACTCTTCCAAATCACCACCATTTTCTGCGGCCTCTCCCTTGAACCAGGTATCGGACAAACCTTCAACATCGGGCACTGCTCCACTGCTTACCTTGCCTTCCTCAATTCCTATGAAACGACTTTCTTCTGAGGAAATGCAACGGAAACGTGACTTGGGTTTATGTTTTACTTATGACGAGAAGTGGAATTCTCGTCATCGCTGTAAGGCAAAGATGTTGGTGCTTTGTGGAAATCCCTCTGATTCACCTGATGATGGTGAAAAAGAGATTGTTTGGCATACTGACACAAATGTTGTTGAGCAGAATGATGCTCCCTTACACTCCTTGTCTGGTTCACTTAATCCCCGTGCCATTTCTTTTGATGCTTGCTTGCTCAATCATCCTGTTGTTGTTCTTATGGACTCCGGTAGTACACACAATTTCGTGCAACGTCAACTGGTGGACAAGATAGGCCTGAATTCATCACGATGCAAACGCATGCGTGTTTTCCTGGGAGATGGTAATTTTTTAGTTTGTGATCGCATATGCCTGAGAACTAACTTGTTGCTACAGGGTCATGAATTTTGTGTGGACTTGTATGTGGTGGATCTTTCTGGGTTGAACATCATTCTGGGAATGCAGTGGTTAAGTCAATTAGGCCATGTCACCCATGACTACAACACACTGTCCATGGAATTTGAGTGGAAGGGACAGTGCATCGGGTTGCAAGGCAATATGAGCACGGTTGCTGCAGCTGATTCTAACCCTCCTAGACTGAATCTGTGTTGGACTGCAATCTAATGATTTGGATAAGCTCCAAGCTCAGGTACCTGAAGTTATTTGGCTTGTTCTCAGGTACCTGATTTATGTTTCCTTGATTTCTTCTCTCTCTGTTACTTTCTCCCTAACATAGGTCCAGAGCAACAACGTTAAAATATGGGAATAACACCTATCCTTTTAAAGGATATAAACTTATATCCTTTTAGATTCTAACCGTTGATTTCTGTCAATCAACGGTTATAATTTATTGGATTAAAATTATTAATTAATTAATAATAAATTTGGCCCATTAAGTTTGACCCAATAGATTATAACCGTCGATAGACGGAAATCAACGGTTAGGATTTAAAAGGATATAAACTTATATCCTTTAAAAGGATAGATGTTTTTCCCTTAAAATATATCTATTTACTCTAACATTATTGGTAAGGAGTTTGTTTTTAATTAGGAATTTCAAATTTGAATATTAAGAATTAAAAAATGATATTGGATAACGGTCTCAACCTGCTGGAAAAAAATATATACTTATTCTTAGTTTTAAGTTACAATTTAGTTTTACAGATAAATATTTCTGCAGTTACTGCAGATAATTTATCTACATTTATTCACTAAACGACGTCATTTAGGGATTGCAAAATTTAAAAATTATAATTATAAAGACTATAATAATCTTGAAATAAATTAAAATTATAAAAACACCATGATTTTCGTCTAAAACGACGTCGTATTGGGTTTACTGCAGATAACTTATCCGCAGTAATTATAGAAAAATGAACCCTTAATTTTAATATATTAAAATTTAAAAGTACAGATCTTCTTACTTGTATATTTTATATTTTATAGAAAAATTCATTTTAAAGAAATTTAAAAAACAAATGTGACGGAGAATAAGAATGTTACCTTGATCAAAACCCAAATTAGCTGACAATATTTTTGATGTATACAACGAGAAGAAGATATAAGAAGTTAATAGACACTACAAAAAAACCGGTTTTTCACGTCGGTTTAATAATGGTGGTTCAATTAAACCGCCTCAGATTGATCAATTAAACTCTGATTACAGCTTCGCCTCTCGTTCTACGTTTGAATTAACCCCGATTACATCTATGCATCTCACTCTCATCTTTCTCGTCCATCTTCTCAGCCCCAAAGGTTTCCTTAAACAAAAAAAGTTCTTTATTTTCCTCACATTTCCGCCATTGTCTTCTTTCATCGTTCGTCAACGAAGATCTCTGTCTACCATTCCATTCTCTAGAGCCATTGCCTCCAAGCAATCCATCATACTTAGGCATGCAATGCTCATCATTTGCCCCCTAAAATAAACGTTACCACCGCAAAGGTAAATTGATTCATGTTTTCCCCTTGTTTAGATTAGATTTTCATTTTTGCTGAGAAATTTTTGACAAATGCTCTACCTGAGAGCTATTAAGAATTTAAGATACTTGCTACGGTGTCCCATAGGACTTGAGTTCTCTGCAATGTTCATATTTTGTTTGTGTCATTAGAAGGAAGACATTAATCACTGATACATTTTTATGGAAGAAATTTGACAAGTGCCTTTACATGTACTTCAAAAACAACTATAGATTGCTTCATTAGTTAATATTCTAAAGTAGATATTCATCTTATAGTCTTATTCTCACTTTTATAGGTTCATTGATCCCCTGCTTCATTCCGTGTATGGTCATTATATATCTATGAAAGGTTTTGACATGTATTTTACCTGTAATGTTTGGAAACAATTATGGATTGGTTCAGTAGTATATTTCAAAGTTATTTGCTGAAGTAGATACTAAACCATACATTGCTATTGGCTCATACATCAGATGCACTAGTCTCCATGCATATAGGCATTATATGTATGTTCAAAAAGTTGCTCTCCACTTCAGGGAAAATTCGCCTCATAAAGAGTGGAGAGAGTGTTGATAAAACCTCCTTGGATGAGTTGCGTAATCTTTTTACTATAGTTACAAATAATGACATGTTTTAATTGTGGTTTCCCCCCTCTTTGCCAGTTTTTTCTGAAGTTAGATCTGTGCGACACATAATTACTTTTAAGATTAAAGTTTTAGCCATTGACTGGTATTTCACCTGACCGGGTAATAAATTCATATAATATCCTTGTGCGGCTCAATGATGACTCAAGAATAGTGGCTGCTATGGATGTCCTTGTACCAAAGGTATATATCCTGTATATTTATATATATTCAGGTTGGAGAGTTGGTTGATGGAAGTCAAAGAGAAGAGCATTGTGATGTCATTTAGCAAAGGTTCCCAATATCTCTGTTTATACTATATGATTGGTTTCCTCTCTCTGAAGCTTGCGCCAAAATAGAAGTTCATTTAAAAATACATAAATAATTGTAGCCTAACTGTCTCCCTGCACATCTCTAACCTCTAACTTATTAGAGTGGCAATTTTTTTGGTCTATGGTCAAACTCGCAGAGGATTTTGGAGACGAGTGTGCATCATTCTCAGTCTCTGGAGGGCTCATTTGGGTAGGAATTTGTTCATGAAACTTATGATGGTCAACTCTATAAATTTGGAAAAAGAATCCAATTTCCCTGCCATGGATCCATTGGTTGGTTCTCTTATATAAATCTGATGTACTGAATAGTTTTCAAATCTATTTCTATTATTGCTTTCCAATTTTTTTTAATGTGATTTCCAGGAACAATTGATCCATATGTGATCATACAACTTGATTCTCATACTACTAGAAGCAATATCAAATTAGGGTGAGCTTTCGTATCATTTTTTGTGGTTATTTATTCAAAAGAATTTTAATAGTCCTAACTCCTAATAGTTCACAGCCATTTCAACATGGGATAAGGCTTTTCAAGTCTTAGAAGAGACCTTATGGTTGATGACCCATGGATGATAAAAATGTTGCAAGCAATGGATCTACTGACTTTGAGTTTGGCCATGCAGATCATTTTGGTAATGAATGGAGTTAGGTTGTCCTTCTTTAGTGTCAGGAACCCCAAAAAAAAAGGTAAATAATTTACAATTGATTAACCATGGCTTATATCAGGCAATTAACGAGACTTTATATATATATATATATATATATATATATATATATATATATATATTGTTTTGTATTTTTTTCAAACACCATATCGACCCTGTTTACCCAACTCGACTTGGTGCATTAAATTTGGATGTTGATGTCTATTTTTCTTTTTATTAAATTATATTTGTAAAACTCATACTTGTAGTGAATAGCTCAAAGAAAGGATTTGCAATTGTTTTTATTTCTGTAAGGTGTTTATTTTGAATTTTTTAATATATTACTACTATAATTTGATATTAAAAGGATTGAACTCTGGAATGTTTCCAAGATAGAATCCTTATTTATTATGTCTATTGCTCCTACAATGGTTTTGGAAACTTTGATAATTAAAAAATTGTGATAATTGCTCCAAGGATTTCATTTGTGATTTGTGACTATTTCTTGATTCTATTAATAAATTATTAAGGACTACTCTTGCAGGATACGTGGCTTGATAATGTTGAAGTTGATCCAAGATATTCTGCATTAAGCTCTGTAGCAACAAATGAGGAGGAGGAGGTCGAAGACCTTTCTTCTAAAGATATTGGAATCATGAAGAGGCGCATTGCAAAGTTCTTGAACCAGGGGATACGGTAAGCCTATTTTTTATCATTCTTAATTTTAAAGTTGTAATTTGGACCTTATAATTTTAAAGTTGACACAAAGAAATACAGAAAACAAGAAAAGTTGAGTATGCTGTTAATTTCGCAGTAGGTTTTGCAGTTTGTCTCTTACATGCATTCATTCTTTGGGCGCAAGTATGTGCCATCTATTTTGCTACTTTTTCTAAAAAGTAAAATTTAAAAGGCATTACATTATTTTTTAATGCTACTAAATAAATAATAAAAGATATATAATATAAATGTATGTATGCGTCCTTATAAGATAAATTGACGATAAATTATAAATTCGAACAAATTGTGTTATTTTGATATAAACCTACATATTATAGTATCTGATTCAACTTTATGGTTTAGGATACAGTATGATGATTTATCTTATAGGTTTTTGATATGTCTCCATTATTATTATTATTATTATTATTATTATTATTATTATTATTTATTTCAGATGAAAACTAGTGTTAATTGTCTTTTAGTTTTTCAATCAAAACAACCGGATGGATTATAGACCTATGGCTTGCCAGAAAGGTGTGGTTAAAGTTTTTCCCATATAACATACTAATAAATAGAATTTAGTGTGACATTTATTTCTTCCCAATATTGGGACACACAAGACAATTCCCCTTCTCATGCACTGTAACTATTCAACCCTACTTTAATTATTTAATTTTTTATTGCATTGTAATTGGAGATTTTTTATTCTATTATACTTGAAGAAGCTCCACCATGGCACGGGGCAACTCTTGGCACCTTCTTCCTCATTATGGTTAAGCTAATGTATATGCACATTGCATATATCTCAGGTGAATTGTCTGATTGTTACCGTTTATAGAAAATACCCGATTTTTCTCATATTTGAATTCTTTTTATTATGAATCAAGGTAAATTTGTGTTTAGAATAATTTTTGTCTTTGAAATTATTCACAGTTAAAATTTTATTGTGAGTTTTTTTAAAATTATTCTCCATTTTGATATTTGGTTTCAGGATCGTATGAAAAGATCGTGATGTTTGTTTTGTTGAGCTTTGTCCAGATAGTGAATTTAATTTCAATTATTTTGTGGTTTTATTGGCATTTGGTAATTATTTAGGTACTTTATTAATTGGATTGCATGGTGAGTATTATCTATTCGATGTATGTCCTTGAACTAAATGATTTTGTTCTCTTTGTATTTAGTGCAATCTTTGATTCTGTTATTGGACCGACATGATTCTCTTATTCCCGATGTAATTTTTTATTAATATTTTTTTTTTAATTTTCCTAAATCTAGCGGCGGTTTAAAACCGCTCCTATTATAATTTGAGATCGCTGGCGGTCTTTCCGTTGGTTGACCAAAATCGCCAGAGAATTATCTAGTGGCGTCATTTTTAACGTCTGTTTTGCAACTGTCATAGTATATTTTGGCGTCCGATTAAACCGCCTTTGTACCTAAAACTAACCGCCTTAGAATTGCGCTTTTGTTGTATTGAGAAACAACAAACTCTTCTACATTCAAAGGAGGATGAGAATTGGAAATCTAGAAGTCGTGCAATAAATTGTGCAAACTAAATTAATAGCTAACATATTATTATTTTAATGCAAAGAAATTATGTTTCATTAAATTTTATTTATTTTTTAATATTAAATAATAATGTATTAATTATTAATTTATTAAGTTGCTAATGTGACGCCGCAAGAACGCATTAATGCTAGAGAATGTTAATTAGTTACTATCACCAAAAAGTGAAACAGATCCTTCACGTGTCAGTGATAGTATGAGATGTGACAACATGACAAGGAGAGAGAGAAAGAGGTTGAGTTTTTTTTTTTAGTACAAAAAAAAAAATTGTTGATTTTATGATATGAAGATGCACGCATCTATCATTTTCCTTTACATTAATGCAAGCAGGTGCAGCAAAGATCGATTGACAACAAGTGTGACCATGTGACTCGAATTGATATCTTTAGGTTGCAATGCACATATTGCAAATTTGCAATTAAAGCACCTGAAACATACTTAACTTTTGTCCTTAAATTATGTTTCATTAATTTTTTTTTACCTTAAATTAAGTGATTTAAAAAATTTGAAAAATGCGTAATAATTATTTTACGAATATATTTTTGTGGAGTTTTCGGTGGAAGCAACACTTAATCAAATGTGCAGATTCTAACAATATAACACAGGATGTGACACCATTACTAAAAAAAAAGCAAAAAATTGAAGAAAGAAGACACAAGAAATCGCAACCGGAAATGGACATGGTATATATATCAACCACATATATATGTTCTACATCCTCAGCACTTAATATAAAATTCTACTTTCTTAGGAGAGAACTTATTCTTTGCTATTATTGTGAATATCATGTTCTTCACCGTCCATGTTTTTGACAAATCGTCATGATCATTAAAAGCATTCCTGATAGTATTGGGTTTGGTTGTGATAACTATTTATGGTCATATTTTATCATGAGCTACTTGTTGAAAATTTAATGAAAAATAAGAATAACAAAGACGAAGGCTGCACTAATATTATAAAAGAAACTTTCACACAAGCGCTCTTCTCTTTTCCTCTTCAACAGTGCTACGGTACCTCTTTGTTTTTCTTTTAACATTTCTAGTTATTTATTCACATACCATTCATATTACAAACATGTGTTATATATAAGAGATCAGCCACCGAAATAGAAATAATTCCACCTCTTCGTTTTTTTGCCTTCATCCATCTGTTTCATGACATCTATTACTATGACTCATTATTAACCGATTACAAGGACAACAATTAAGCCACATGGCTGTACACCCAAGACTACGCAATAATAGAGTATTACAAGGACAACAATAGAATAATACAATGACACCTAATACAAGGACAACTATAATACAATGCCACCTATTTTCAGAAACGGTGCATATGAAAGTTTGCAATTTTAACATTCCCCCTCAAACTTATCTTTGCATTCCAATCATTTCTTTGAATTTGCTGAATACAACTTTGTTCTTGATTTGCTCCCGTATAAAATGATACTTTGTGTCAATGTGCTTGCTTCGGCTGTGGGAGATTGGATTTTTTGCAAGTGATATAGCTGATTTGTTATCCACATATATGTTGATTGGACCTTTTTTCTCCTTATGCAACTCATTCAAAATATTCTTCAGCCAAAATGCTTGACATGTGCACGTTGCTGCAGCCATATATTCTACTTCATACGATGAAAGAGTGACTGTCTGTTGCTTCTTTGATGACCTTGAAAGTATTGCAGAGCCAATATGAAATGCGTATCCTGATGTGCTTTTTTAATCATCTACATCTCTACCATAATCACTATCTGAATAGCCAATTAATTTTGACTCTGCAGACTGTGTATAAAATAAGCCATGATAAATATTTCCTTTGATGTATCTCAAAATTCTTTTTGCTGCACTGAAGTGATCTTGCTTTGGCTGCTCCATGTATCTGCTAACTAAACCAACTGCAAACAAAATATCTGGTCAAGTAAAAGTCAAGTGCCTTAAGCTTCCGACCAGGCTTTTGTATAGTGTAGAATTTATTGGCTCTCTATCTGAATCAACTTTGAGCTTCATCCCTGCTTTAATTGGTGTAGAGACTGACTTTCAATTTTTCATTCTGAACTTTCCCAAAATCTCCTCTGCATATTTTTTCTGTGATATGAAAATTCCTTCCTCCATTTGTTTCATCTCAACTCCAAGAAAGTAAGACATCTCTCCAATATCTGTCATTTCAAATTCTTTAGTCATAGCTTTCTTAGTTTCATCAAACATATCTGGATTATTTCCTATGAAGATCATATCATCTATATAGAGGCACACGATCATTATATCTCCATCTTTATTTTTCTTTTTGTACAAAGCATGTTCATGTGGACTCTTCACATATCCATTCTTCTAAAAGTATTCATCTATTCTCATGTTCCATGCTCTTGGCTCTTGCTTCAATCCATACAGTGCTTTCTTCAAACTATAGAATTTATGATCCTCCTCTTTTTGGATATATCCTTGTTGTTGCTCAATATAAACTTCTTCTTCCAAGTAACCGTTGAGGAAAGCTGATTTCACATCCATCTGGTATATCTTCCACTTTTGTTGTGCTGCAACTGCAATGAGTAACCTGATAGTATCAATTCGTGCAACTAGTGCAAAAAATTCTTCATAGTCAACACCATATTTCTGCTTATAGCCTTTGGCCATCAATCTCTCTTTTTACTTCTCCACTTTTCCTTCTTTGTTCGTCTTTGTCTTATACACCCACTTTACTCTGATTTGTGTATGACCCGCAGGCATAGTTGTAAGCTCCCATGTATCATTTCTTTTGATTGCAACAATTTCATCATTCATGGCTTTCTTCCACTTTTCATCTTCTGCAGCTTCCTCATATGTCACTGGATCACATTCAGCCATTAAACAAAATAATGAATAATCAAGTGTAGTTCGTACCGGATCTGTAGCATCATAAATATCACTCAAGCTTCTCATCTTTGCTATTGCTCCCCCTGAATTGTTGCTGTTACTGCTACTAACAGATGAAGAAGTTGTTGGCATATGACTTGGTGGAGGAGTTTGGTCGTTTCCTTCTTGAACTGTCTGATCTTCTGATTCATCATCACATTTTCAAGAATAGGCCTTCCACTTTCTTTTCTTAATCACTCCATCTCCAATAATCCGCCTCATCAAACTCTTCGTTTCGTGAAATGATCACCTTTTCGATCAGAGGATTGTAGAGTCTGTAAGCTTTACTCCTAAGGTCGTAGCCAGTGAAAATGCATTTCTCTCCTTTGTCATCTAGCTTATTTGTCCTTTGATCTGGAATATGGGCATATGTTATGCAACCAAAAATTCTTAAATGACTTACTTCTGATTTCTTGCCACTATATGCTTCATTTGCAGTTTTGAACTGCACGCTCTTTGTTGGACACCGGTTTAGTAAATAGGCAGCATATTGAACAGCTTCTGCCCATAATGGTTTTGGCAGTTGTTTTTCTTTGAGCATGCTTCTCGCCATATCAAGAATTGTGCGATTCTTTCTTTCTGCAACGCCATTTTGTTATGGAGTGTAGGCAGTTGTTAACTGGTGAACTATTCCATGTTGTCTGCAAAATTCATTAAACAACTTGGAAGTATATTCTCCTCCTCTATCTGTTCTGAGCATCTTTAAATATTGTCCGCTTTGCTTTTCTGCCATTGCTTTGAATTTTTTGAATTTATCAAGGGCTTCTGATTTTTCTTTGAGAAGATATACCCGTGTTTTCCTGCTAAAATCATCAATAAAGGTGATATAATATTTGTTACTTCCAAGTGATTGAATGTCAAATGGGCCAGCAATATCTGAATGAACCAGCTGCAATGGTCTTCTGGCTCTCCATGATTTGTCAACTTCAACCTTTGTCTGTGTTGTTTTCCTCTCATACAACACTCACATGGCTGATCTGGATGATCTATCTGTGGCAATTCGCTCACCATCTTTGCTTTGGACAACAGCTTTGGGCCAGTAAATCCAAGATGACCAAATCTGAGATGCCACAACCACGAACTATTTTTTGTGAAGGACTTCATGCACCTTATTGCTTCCGTTTGGATTTTCAGCTTGAAAAGGCAATTTTTCGTCATATCGATTCTTGCAATCAACTTTCCTTTTTGATTTCTTATGACAAGAGTGTTATTTTTCAAGTGTATATCATATCCCTTCTCCAGAAGCTGGCCTATACTGAGGAGATTACTTTTCAAGGATGGAATATAATAAATATCTGAAATATAAGTCTTACCTCCATTCTTCGTAAAAATCATAATCTTTCCCTTGCCTTTGACTGGAACCTTTGAGAGATCTCCAAAAGTGACTTCTCCTTGAATTTCTTCATTCAGCTCTGCGAATAACTTCTTTTTGCCACATATGATTACTAGCTCCAGTATCAAGGTACTTGCTACTATCTTCATCGCCTTTATAAGTGAATAAGATTACAGCCGGTTCATCAGCTTTCTCTTCATTTGTTGTGTAATGACTTCTCTCCGCAATTTTAGCAGCATCTCTACATTCATAGCTAAGATGACCATACCTGTTACAATTATAACACTGCAAGTGAGGTTTATCACTTCTTTGTTGAAATCTTCCTCCTCCTCGGGCCACGAAACCACGACCTCGGCCACGATTATAAACTTTTTTATCACATCCATATGCTATTGCATCAGTCTGAAATCTTCTATTCGTTTGGCCATATCCACGACGTCTGCCACGACCACCTCGAGTATTGAATTCACCTCGGGAGTTGTAGTCTCCTCTATATCCACCATGATTTCCTCTGTCGCATATAAAGTTAATGCTTGCTTGGTTTCCATTAAGAGATAACTTGTTTTGCATAGCTTGCTCCAAATTGCTAGAGCCCTCGTTCAAATTCATTCTTTGCTCGTAAGCTTAAGGAGAGCCCACAAGCTCATCAATAAGACATCACCGTCAAATCTTTAACTTCTTTGATGGCAGTGAAGATATAATCAAACTTTCTTGTTAAAGACCGAAGGACCATCTCGATGATTCTCACATCATCTAAGGCTTCTCCATTTATTTTCATCTCCTTGGCCACCTTTTGCACCCGTGAGACATAGTCTGTCATTGATTCTCCACCTTGCATCTTCAAATTTTCAAATTTAGCTCATAGCGACTGGAGCTGCACCTTTTTGGCTCTGTCAGCTCCTTGGCAGGATTTCTGCATATCTCCTATGCTTCTTTGGATGAATTTGCATTTGAAATTTTTTCAAAGGTTGATTCATCAACTCCTTGAAAAATTAAAAATAAAGCCTTCTTATCCTTCTTCCGTGTTTCTTTGAGTGTCCTTCTCTGCGCATCTGTCATGGCTGTTTCAGCTGCTGCATCTACGGGCTCCACGTATCCATTTTCAATGAGCTCCCAGACATCCTGTGAACCTAGATGTGTCTTCATGTGAGTGCTCCAGTTGACATAATTTGACTTTGTCAATTTTGGAATTTGGGGTTCAATTATCTTCGCTATCTTTGATCGACCGTGACTCTGATACCACGTGTTTGAAATTTAATGAAAAATAAGAATAACAAAGACGAATGCTACACTAATATTATAAAATCACACAACCGCTCTTCTCTTTTCCTCTTCAACAGTGCTACGACAACTCTTTGTTTTCCTTTTAACAATTCTAATTTTTTATTCACATACCATTCATATTACAAACATATGTTATATATAAGAGATCAGCCACTGAAACTGAAACTGTTCCACCTCTTCATTTTTTGTCTTCATCCATCTGTTTCATGACATCTAGTACTATGGACAATAATTAAGCCACATGGTTGTCTAAGCGGTAGAAGAGTATTACAAGGACAACAATAGAATAATACAATGACACCTAGTACAAGGACAACTACAATACAATAACGCCTATTTTTAGAAACGGTGCATAGGAAAGTTTGCAATTTTAACAAGCTACTATCAGTCCATCATGGATCCAGCAATGGCCTCGTAGCTTCGGAATCTCCAGTGGTTTCTGATGGATTTGACTGAGTCATCTTTTGCATTTCTTTGCTCTTACCCCATAGCACCGCATATAGTCCAACCACAATCAGCACCGATCCAATCGCACTATCGATAATATAAAAATCAAAATAAAATCGAATTAATTCATGAATGCCAAGGCCAGCAATATATATATATATATATATATATATATAATTATGAATATTTATATTTATATTTAGGTGGGAAAAAAATTTAGTGCATACCTTCCCAAATATAATTTCTCATCCAACGTCAAAGAAGCAACGATAGCCACAAGCACAAGCATTAGAGGGTTGAAAGAAGATGCAAATAAAGGGCCTCTTACTCGTATGCAATATGCAACGAAAATGATCATAAATCCGGAGGCCATAATTCCCTATAAATAACACATTAACTCACATAAAATATCATTCATAATTAGCATATTAATGTAGTTCACAAGTCATGACTAGGGTGCTAGCTAGTTAACAATGAGTATACCGAGTACGCCGCAGTTAAGAGCCTGACATCCCAACCCATTTTCCATTGGTTCAAATCCCTCTCAACACAAAGACCAAAAATAATGGATTGTATTGCTCCTATTGTACACATCAAAGCTATGCTTGTGTAATAGCATGGATATACTTCATTTATCTTAGCCTGTGCAATATAAAGTAATTAATCAATGAACAAGAAACATCGCAAATCAAATGACAGCTTCACAGAAATAAACAATTGAATTAAGGAGTAAGGTTTTTTATTCTTGTAACAAAGTCGAAAGATCTCTATTATATATATATATAGGGGAATGTTATATTTATAAATTTTTTGTTTACAAACTCTTATAAACTACACTATGTCTGACTAGTCATACTTCAATAAGAGAGTATGACTGGTCAGACTTAGTGTAATTTATAAAAAAAAATTATAAACGGATCTTTCACTATATATATATATATGGAGTTTACATTTCTGCAGCTGTTGTACCTGCAGCAATCAAATACTAGTCATATATATACTTGAAAGCATTAAATGCAGGGAATCATAACCATACAAAGGATGAAAGCATTAAATGTGGAGAATCATAACCATACATCTGTCGTTGTTGTACGTAAAGCGGCTGCAGAAATAATTTTACCTCTATATATATGTATATATATAAATATATAATATGCAACTAGGTTATAGGAAAACAAGTTCACCTGAATGATCAGCCACACAGAGAAACAAAAGCAACTTGTTATGACGCTTAGAGCACCCAACAATTCATTACCAGGGTCAGCGTTCTCGTGCCCAGTTTGGTCCAATAATGAATAAAGGTTGAAATGAAAAGGCCAAATATCAAATACTATCCCTTTGTAAAAGGCCAGCACCATTGCCCCAACAAGTCCACTTATAGTTCCGAACACCTTGGCCTTTCCTGCTGCTGCTCCCCAATTTAATTTTTCGAAACTATAGAAACATGGTAAGTGCATTAAACAAGAGTATTATAAATAGGGAGTGTAATAGTAACTTTAATTTCCAATAATAATTATCTGTAAACATTTATTCTCCTATAATTGGCCTGACTAAGCATACCTTTTTTTTTTTTGGACATTACAGGGAATCGAACCGCACACCTAATATCCACTAAACACACCCAACACCACTAGGCTATCCCTAGTGGTGCTAAGCATACCTTTCTTGAAATATAGTTATGTTGATTTACTTTCTAAAATTTGGGTATATTACTAGTTTAAGTCATTTTTTCATTTTCCATATGTCAGCTTGACTTGTAACACATAATTACAAGACACTTGAATGTTCATTAAGGCTATTGATCTCTCAATTTCTTGCTAGATATAAGGTTGAGATATATTATGGAGAGACAATTTAAAAAATGAAGGGGTTTCAAAGAAAAGTAAAAAATTGAATGTTAGAAGGAGAGATTTCTAACAAATAATTTGACTACAGCCCTGATCTATCTTGTCATTATTTTAATTGTAATTGCTATAATTTACAATTTAGTTCCGATATGAATATAGAGTTATGGTTACTTTTTTTAGATGCTAAAGTTCTAAAAATATATATAGAAGAAATTAAACTCTAAATAGTGAAATTAAAAATGTGTAGGTAGGGGTGTTAACGAGCCGAGCCGAGCTTTACTCTTAAAAGGCTAAGCCTGTATTTAAATGGGTTAGCCTGACCAAGCTTGTTAACTGTTATAAATATAATTATTGGCCTGTGGCCTGTCTTATTTACAAAAAAAAAAAAATAAAGCCTAGTTTAGCCTGTCAGTCTGTTTTAAAAAAATAAGACAATAAAAATTTATCCAAACAGAATATATAATCAATAACATTAGTAATTCCATAAATATTCATAAATTCAAGGTATATTCAAACAGCATAATATAGAACAAAATCATTCAAAAACTCTGTTTAACCAATAAAATAAGATGAAATTGATTGAGAAAAAAGAGAGAGTTATTGCAAGTAGTATAAAAATATAAAATAAAAATAAAAAATAATATATTAGGTCGGCCTGAGAGACTCTAAGGCCGAGCTTTTGAATTAGAGGCTGATGCCTTTTTATTAAACGAACTTTTATACAAGTTCAAGCATGTGCCAACAACCAATTTTAGTCATGTAAGTTCAGGCCTTCACGAGCTGAGCCAAAGGCCCCTGACTCGTTTAGCACCCCTGTGTATAGGTTTGTTTACCAAAAAAAATTGTGTAGCTTTTATTTGCTCGAATATTAATTGTTATTAGTTAGTTAAAATTTTCTAAAACAATTAGCTTCTTTTTTTATTGGTGAAATTTATAAGAAGAAAAGTTGCTCCATACACAATAATAAAATATTAGGGTTTTCACATATTAGATTGAAATGATTTTGAAAAAAATAATAATCAATTCATCCAATTTAATCAATTTTCTTATAAAGTGATCTGATTAATTTGATTTAAAAAACAAATTATGTTTGAGTTAAGGTATAATAAAAAAAAAGTTTTAAAACAAATATGAATAATATGAAGAAAAAAATTAGATAAAGTATATCATTTTAAAATGTAATATGTATGATTTCAGTTTGATTTAGATTGGATCAATTTTTAAATTTGAATCTGAAAAATGATTCAATTCAATTAATTTTTAATCTATTCAATTTTAGAGTTTTAACTCAATTTTTTATTTGATTAAATGGATTCGGTGTTAAATACCCAAAGCCAAGACCTTTGGGGTTCTCCTAGTTAGATTTGTTTTGTTCATCAAGCCAAGTCTTGTTGGGATTTTCAACATTAATTCAAGAAAGAAGATCAAGTATAGTGCCAAGGTGAGTAAACGTACCCGATGGAAATGGCCAAGATAAAGGTGATGGAAGGAATAAGGTTGTAGAGTGCGGACACCAAGGTTGCTGGCGCCAATGTCATGGCTCCGTAGAATAAGTTTTGAAATAAAGTTCCACTGTTCCATTATATATATATATTCATATAAGTTTTTTTAATGAATCATCAATTAACAATGTACGTACACGACGAAAGTTGTGACATGCAGCAAATGGTAGAATTTACGTAATACATACCCAAACAATCCACTGAGAAATGCCAAACCAAACACCTTCCAAGTCATGTTTGGTCTCTTCCTGTATATAGCAGATAAAAAAATGCAAAACCAATAGGACAAGTTAATCTATTGCCCAAGTTTCAAGTTGAAAGAAACTATAATGTTTGTTTCTTTTCAATTTAAATTAAGTCTATTAGTGCAGTCACATCATTAGTCATGATAACTAATCATAATAATAGTCTTTTAATTAGTAATACGGTTGAATTAGTATACTAAATTTATTTATGCAAGTTTCAAAATAAACACTTACCTCTCAAAAATTAAAACAAGAGGAATAGTGGTAACCGCTGCGAATGCGAGACGGTAGGCTGAAAGAATAATAGTGCTCATTCCATCATAAATGGTAAGCTTGTAGAGTATATTGCAAGCAGCAAATGTGATCTGCACCACCGCCATTAGCACCGCTGGTTTCCATTTATCCCACATGCCCTTCATCTTCAAGAATGGGCCCTAACCTGCGCGTTTGAGATCCAAATGTATATATAAAGAAAGGAAATTTGGATCAAATTCTTGCCAGTTGTTGATAACCACGAAAATATGATAATAACAAAATAAATATAAAGGAGATAATATTATAATAAAAAATGGAGCGTTTGGTAGAAGAATTTTTTTTTTTTCCGAGAATCATGATTATCAAGAATATGCTGGGAATGTGAATTTTTCGAGAAGCTAACCAAAATGATATTTAATAAGTAAAAATATTATTGAGAATATTGGCTCAAGTTTACTGATTATATGTTGATTAATTGTTAAATATAAATTTTTCCAACACCTGGGATTCCAAAAATACCACCCTCCTAGTGATATTCTTGGATGTCATTTTACGATACAATTTATTCACAAATTAAAATTCTGAGAAAATTAAATTACCTAAAAAAATTTCAAAAACTTTCTACCAAACATTGATAAATTAGTTTCCCAATACCAATTTTTCGAGAATTCAAAAGTAATCTATCTACCAAACGCTAAATGGCAATAGCCATACGACCCAAGAAATTTATATTACAAAATTTATATTTAACATGTTTTGATGGGCTTTTTTAGCCAAAAAGTTTTTTTTTATTGAAAAAAAAGCACTTCTATTACAAAATTTATTTGGATGTCCATTTTAACAGTTTATTTGAACTTTTTTAAGTTAAAAGCTACTTTTAAGCTAAAGTTAAAAAAAAAACTACAAGTTATTTGATGGTTATATATAAAATTTTTAATTTAAAAATTACTTAAAAGCTCAAACCTCATTTCAATAAAAACTGATAAGAGCTTAAAAATAAAGCTTCTCTTGTGAGCTTTTTGCTTTTTGCTTTTTTTATTATAAAAAAATTATTATTTTTATAAGAGCTTTTGTAAAAATTTGTTTAGCCTACATTCTGCTTATAGGTAAAAGAAAAGCTTATTTACCCAAAAAAAAAAAAAGCTAAAAAAAAAAAAAAATCCAAACAGGTACTAAAAAAATACAGAAGTCACAAAAACTTACATTTTTTTAGAAGCTGAAATTTTTAACTTATAAAAAAATGCATAAGTCAAAAGCTAAATACTTTTTTAAAAAAACAATTTTTTTTTTTAAATCTAAACAACTTTACCTTCTATAAAAAGGCACTTCTAAAATAAATAAGGATTGAAAAGTCTTTTTTTTTTTTTTTACCAGCCCATAAGTTCGAAAAGCTGGTGAATTAGATTGGATTGCATTGATTTATTCTAATTTCAAACACGACTTAATATTATTCAATCGTTCTAAAGTAGTTTTGTTTGGATTCGTTTTTTGATTTTTTTAAAGAGGCAATAAATAAACTCAAAAAATACATAGCAAAGATAACAAAAACTAATTCAAAGTTTTAAATATAAAATAAGAAAACATGAGACAAAATAACATATTTCAAACTAATTTAGAACTGAAAAAATTATAAATTACATTAAATTAATAAGATGTAAATTAAGGAATAAAGCCATAGAAAAAATAATTTGTAAAAATTGGTGTAGACAACAACAAACTACAAGTAAAGTGTTTGGTATCCACACCAAATAAAAAAGCGTTCGATATATTAGAGGGAAAGGATTCGTTTACAATTTTTTTTTTACAAATTACATTAAGTTTGACCGGTCATATACTCTTGATTGAAGTATGACCGGTCAGACATAGTGTAATTTGTAAGAGTTTGTAAATAAAAAGTTTGTAAATATAACATATATATTTATATATATGGGCATTTCGTTTCTCAAGGTATTTGAGACAAATTTATCTCAGGCCACTAAATCATAACATTACAAAGATGTATCAATGATGATAAAAAAGAGAGAAAAAAGAGAATCATAACCATTCAAAGATGAATCAATTAATATAAGAAAATAAATAAACAAAACGACGTAGTTTTGATGTGACTTGAGATAAATACATCTCAAGCAGCTTGAAAAAATATTTTTTCTATATATATATATATATATATATATATATATATATATATATGGAAAAAGTATTTCTACAGTCACTTTAGATAAGATTATCTACAACTATCATTTATAACTATGTACTACCGGTAGTACATAGTTATAGCATTAAAGTATTTTTTCTTTTCACATCAACAGACAAGTTCTGAAAAGTAACAGAGAGAAAAAAAAACAACAACTTTAACGTTATAACTATATACTACTGATAGTACATAGCTATAAAGGGTAGCTGTAGATAATATTATCTAAAATGGCTATAGAAATATATATATATATATATATATATATATATATATATATATATATATATATATATATATATATATATATATTATCGTTTCTCAAGCTGCTTGAGATAATTTTATCTCTGACTACTAAATCATAACCGTACAAAGATGGATCAATGATGATAAAGAAAGAGAGAGAAAAAGGGAATCATAACCATTCAAAGGTGAATCAATTAATATAAGAAAATAAATAAATAAAACGAAATAGCTTTGGGATGGCCGGAGATAAACTTATCTCAAGCTGTGTGAGAAATATTTTTTCTATATATATATATATATAGGCTTATCATTTCTTAAGCTGCTTGAGATAATTTTATCTTCGGCTACTAAATCATAACCGTACAAAGATAGATCAATGGTGATAAAGGAAGAGAGAGAAAAAGGAAATCATAATCATTCAAAGGTGAATCAATTAATATAAGGAAATAAATAAATAAAACGACGTAGTTTTACGATAGCCGGAGATAAACTTATCTCAAGCTGCTTAAGAAATGTTTTTCCCTATATATATATATATATATATATATATATATATATATATATATATATATATAGTATTTTTACAACCACTTTAGATAAGATTGTCTACAACTGCCACTTTTTCACTAAGTACGACGATCGTACTTAGTGATAACAATAAAGCTGTTCTTTTTTTCTCTTTCCTCAGACATTGTCGGCTGACGTGGCGGAGAGAGAAAATGCAATTTTAATGTACGATCAGTCGTACTTAGTGAAAAAAGAGTAGTTGTAGAGAAGCTTATCTAAAGTGACTGCACAAATGTTTTATATATATATATATATATATATATATATATATATATATATATATGATAATTTCTTAAATAAAAGTTTGGTTTGGTTAGAATTGGATCAATATTTAAAATCAGAATTAAAAGTTTGATCCAATTCAATAAAAAAATCCAGTTTTCTTATTTGATTTTAAATTTTTGATTTTTTATTTCCGATAAATTAGATTAATTTATGAACATATCTATAAATAAGGCTATTTGACCATTTTACCTCTCATTAATTAATTAATAACTATTTTGTCCCTGATTCGAAACTATCTACCAATCTGCCCATCTTTAATCGACTACTTTGCATTTTTAATCGACTAAATGTTGTTGGGAGATTTAATCGACTAAATCTCTCTACTTAATCGATTAAAATCATACTGACTTATTTTTCTTTGTTGTCAAATATGGAGATTTAGTCGACTAAATCTTCCAACAGTCATTTTTTTATGTTTTGGTCATTTAGTCGATTAAAAATGCAAGGTAGTCGATTAAAGAGGGACGGATTGATAAATAGTTTCGAATCAGGGATAAAATGATTATTAATTAATTAATAAAGGGTAAAAGGGTGAAAAAGTCCTATAAATAAGGTTGAAGAGTTTGGTTATGCCCGTGAATAATAAAAATTAAATCTTACTACTTTTTTAATATATTTATTTTAAATAATTACCCCAAATCGATCGTACAAATGAATTAATAACATAAAAATATCTATTTTCTCCCTCAAAGCAAGCAACATCAAATAAATCTAAATATTTACAAAACGCCAAAAGAAAAACTGATTTACTAAAAAACAAAATTACATTCTAGCAGGACTTGCGATTTATATATCGTTAGTGCAATGAATTTTTCTTTTTTTTGGTGGAAAGTGCATTGAAAATCTAAAACTAACGTGATTTTTTTAAAAAATAATAATAATTGTTGGTATATTAGTATATAATCAATATTCTATTTTATAAAATAAATTCTTTTTTTTTGTAGACTTATAAAATAAGTTCACTCATGCAAATGCTTGAAGATAACATCAAGTTATATAATAAATTCGTATATAATCGATTGACATTGAAAATTCTATAAAGCCATATAATCAATATTGAGGACTATTGCATCAATTCATAAATCATAAGGATTTTAAAGAAACTTATTTGATAGTTAAAAATTTATTTGATCATGTCATGCAAGCAATAGAATAATAATAATAATAATTATTATTATTATTATTATTATTATTATTGGCGTTCAAAGAACAAACCTTAATACAAAACTCGTTGTAAACTCAATCTATAATTTTGTTGGGTTCAGACTAAGGGAACGATGCTTACAGTACCGATGATAACCCGTATAATCATTTCTATATTAATAATAATAAGAAAAACTCTATGTCATTTTAAAGGATGTAAAGTTGTATCATTTTAAGAGAAATAAAAAAATAAATAAAAAAGAAAAGAGAATTGACAAAAAAAAAAAACAAAGATGTGAGTTTCACCACTTTGTGATAATGAAAGAATATAAGTTGTATCATTTCAAAGGATATAAATTGTGTCATTTCAAAGGATAAACATTATTTTCATAATAATATTACAGAGAATCTAAAACATTTATCTATTTTTTTATTGTACTTTTCCTACAAAAAAAAATATTTTAAAAGTTCAATAATAGTCAAATAATTCTTAAAAAAAGTGAAATTAAAAAAATAATATTTTTCTTTAAAATCAAAAAAAAAAAAATACCTTAAACAGTCTTTGTATCTCCAGCAATGCGAAAGAAGAGGTGAAGATTGTGCAGAGAGGTTTTCAGTGGTGGCTTATGGCTAAGATGGGTGGTTGCCGCCGGTGGTTTTGATCTGTTTGTAGTGGTTGATTTCAGTGTTGGGTCTCGGGATGTGAATTTGGCTTGGAAGAGTTTCTGAGTTCAGTGTAGGTTCTGGCTGAGGTCGCGTCTGCAAAGGTTATGGGGTTTTGTTCGGTGATTTACTCAGATGTGGAAGGTTGCTGTTTTTGTGGTTGACGGGTTGGAGTAATTTGAACAATAAGGCAGAGGACAGCGTGCAAATCGTGCTGTGCTCTGAGAGAGATTATGTGTTTGTAAGGTGCTGCACGAAGGCATTTATAGAGGGAGGTAGAAAATATAAAAATATAAAAATAATACACTGAAATCATGTAGTTTTATTGAAAATGACAAACTATTTTTCCTTATTTCATACTTCTTTAATATATATTTATAAATTTGAATAGTAATTGTAACGACCCGAAATTATTTAGAAAATAGAAAAATATAAAATAATGGAGTCGCTATCAATTTTATTTAAAAAGAAAAATTGGAAAAAAAAAATTGTTACAAACTGGTCTTTTAAAATTTTAGATCAAGGTTCGGGAGTTTAATTATGCGCAGAAAACAGTGGAAACTTAATTCCAGTGCACCCCTAACACATCCATTCAAAAAATGATTACCTTAAATTAATTGTGCAAATTATTAACAATTTTTTTTTAAATATTTGCTTTATCCCTTAAAAAATAAATATGATTGTTTAGGAAAACTAAATTATTTGTGAACTAGTTGGTTTTACTTTTTGAAAATAATTTTAAAGAAATTCATTTCAAAGACTTCGGATTATCAAGCTGTCATAACTAAAATAACCCAAAAAATACGACGAGATTAATAAGCCGCCACAGCTAAATTAATCCTTAATTAGAAAAAATAAATAAATTAATACAAAATAATATTTAAAATAAGCTTGGGTCATCAAGCTGTCACAACTAAAATGACCCAAAAATTATGAGATTAACAAGTTGTCACTGCTAAATTAATCCATAATTAAGTTTATAAACTACATAAGAAAGATTTTAATAAAACAAATAAAGAGCATAAAAAAACATGCAAAAAAATAGACAATAATAAATTAAAAAAATAAAGAGCATAAAAAACCAAACAATTATAAACTAATAAAGCAAATAAAGAGCATGAAAAAACATACAAAAAAAATAGACAAATACTAACTAAAGTAGAAGGTAAGCAGACTTACCTCAAAGACAAAAAAAACTTGAAATATGGAGCCAAGTTGAGGAGAGCTGTCTCAACTCAACAATCTTGATGCCCCAAAAATGTACTTTGAGGTTAACAAGCCTTAAGACTAAATTAATCCTCACAGATAACTAAGTTAACAAGCCGTCACGGCTAAATTAACAAACCATCCTAATTCTACTCAAAAACGAAATTTTTACTATAACACTAGCTTGGTTTTAATCCCAAGCCCAAGTGTCTTTAAAAAATATTACTATAACACAAGTTTTAATATAAAGCCCAAGTGTGTGTTAGAAGGGAGGGAAATGGGTTCTTTATATAGAGAGAACGGAGGGGGGAGGAATGAGAAGTGGACAACGTGGGACTTATTATGAAAGCTATTTTTTTTTAATGTGCACAGCCATTTTTCGACTACTATATCTCACACCATAAGGCTTAGCTTGAAAATCGATCCGGTCAGATTAAAGTATCATACCAAAGAAATATATCAACCAAATTTGAGGATAATCCAACGGTTCAATTAAGAAAAATAACTCCCGGAAAATTGCTACTCAAAATAGTGTGATGGTCTAAAAAACAATCAGTCTTCTTTTGACATCTATATCTCACACTAGATAATTCTGTTCAGAAATCGGTACGGACAGATTGTAGTATTACATGAGAGGAACACACTAACAAAATTTTAGGACGATCAAACGATTCATTTGGGAGAAATGACCCTCACAAAACTGCTGCTCGCTGCAAAAACGTCCAGGAGAATTGTTTCGGCTTTGAATTTTATGGGAATGATATAGTTATCGAATCAAGAAATCCATCGGTCGATATAAAGGAAAATAAGTCAAGATATTGTTCAAAAAATTTCAGCTCGATCAGACGGTGGATGAAGGAGATATCGGTGTCGGAACAGATCCTACTCAATGTTGTTATTTATTGTGAAATGATCCTCCTTCCTTTTTCCTTCTATCGGGTTGCTCTTTTCCTTTTTTTCTTATTTAAGGACAAAAATAGGTGTTCATAAGTTAACTTTTTTCTTTTCTTTTCTTTTCTTTTGTAATTTTTTGTCATTTTTAAATATTTGGGAGAAAATTGAATGTTCACAATAATTTACTTATTATTACTTATAAAAAAATTAATAAATATTAATTTTTTTATGTCACGTTATTATACCATAAGCTTAAATAGAAAGATTTATTTTCTTTTGCAACATGCAGTTAATTTAGGAAAAAATATTTCTCCGATAAAATTATATTCAGCAACCCAAAAATAACATCATTATGGGACTTAGAGAAAAATATAGAGTATTTTGAAATTTTTATTTTCTCTTTGTATAATGAATTTTATTAAAATATCCAGTTTTTTTTTCAAACTCCAAAAAAATATTATTTTGAGATTGTAAGAGATAACTTTTCTCCTGTTGCACGAAAAATGTTAATCTCATTAATTTAATCTATTGTACTATTGGTAAGAATGTACAATTTATTTTTAAAGTCCAAGTTTAAGGCTATTTTTTTAGGGTTTTAAGTATGTCATGCTACAAGAAATTAGTTAGGTCATGTTACAGATACAACAATTAGTGGAGCCTGCCATTATTTTTTAAATAAAATAAAATAAAACATAACAACACAAATTTCAAAGTGTTTGCAGGGTACTAAAAAGTTTTCTTGTTACATAACACTTGTTTTTCCCATTTTTTTATGGGGAAAATAATTCTCATGTCATATAAGGTAGCTTTTCTTATATCGTAGACGGAAATAGATTCTTTCATGTGTAATTTTACATGATCATGTCATGTGGGAGGATCTTAACCATTAACAATTAAATCAACGGTGATGATTGTGTAACTTTAAATCCTTATATTTTTTCTCTCTCTTCCCTTATCACCATTTATTCATCTATATATGGTTATGTTTGCCCCACATGACATAGTCATGTTAATTAGCACATGAGAAGATCCACTCCCATTGTAGACACAAAACATGTGTGGTCCACCTATTTTTTTTTGAAAATAAAATAAAAAACTCAAACACATCTTTTGATGAGTGTGTAGGATGCATATATTTTTTCATGTAATATGAAAAAAAAATACTTATTTCTTTATTGTTCTTATAGGAAAACTTGATTCTTGCTTGCAAGGCATGGGGACATAGTTGCGCTGGTTGGTAGCCAAAGCCATTATTTAAGAGAGTAATTGAGATGGGTGCATACACTTAATTTTAGTCCATTGCAATATTGCATTATTGGTATATTTTTCCCATTTTTAAAAATCCAAATTTTAGGTTATTTCATTTAGAGTTTTAATGTTTATAAAAAGAATGTATATAAGTTATCTATATTCGCTCCAAAAATGACGTCATTTTGGGTTGAAAAAATAAAAAATAATAATAAAAAAGACTATTATAACCCTGAAATAAATTATAATTATAAAAATATTTTAATTTCTGCTTCGAAAAGACGTCATTTTGAACTCAATGTAAAAGAAATTATCTACGTTGTTGACGGTAAAAAAAGTGAACCCTTCGTTTAGCTCCTGCTCCTAATAAATAAAGATGGCTCCCGTTTGCAAATGCTGGTTGTGCCGAGTTCTAGAGCGGCCCGTTGGCCGTAATTCACGCTGCCGCACATGAAAGAGTTCATGTTCAAACATGTCCACACGTGCAATATTTTTTTTTTCTTTAAAATTAAAACATGAATAATATATAAAGGGTAAAGGATTTCTCCAATTAATGGAGATAAATTATTTTCGATGAGTTCAAAATGACGTCGTTTTGAGACAGAAATCAGAGTATTTTTGTAATTATAATATATTGTAGGGTTATATTAGTCTTTATAATTATAATTTTTTAATTTTATAACCTAAAACGACGTCGTTTTAAGCTCACTGAAGATAAACTTATCTCCATTGACTGGAGAAATATTTTTCCCATATATAAAACCATCTTTTTTAAGTTGAAATTTTTTTTCCAAAAAATAAATCACATAATTATAAAAATATTAATATTATATATCATTTAAAAATAATTATTTCACAAACTCCGTTAATGCAGATAAATGATTTCATTTTTCGGATAGTCCAAAGCACAAGTAGGGAAATAAGATATGCTATTTTGCTTCACCAAAAAAAATATATATAAGGATTCTTGGGAAATAAGATATACTATTTTGGATATGTGTTCGATTCCCGCTGAATGCATTCTTGGAGAGGGGGCTGAACCTTTAGCCATCACTGTTTCCCCGCACTCCGGATTAGTCTCATAGCCGGCTCAAAGAGTCGAAGCTCGTAGGGATACTGGAGGGAGCCAACTCCAAAAATATATATATATATATATATATATATATATATATATATATATATATATATATATATATATATCCTATTTTGTCTCAGAGAGATAATTAGGGTTGGATAACTCCAAAAATATATATATATATATATATATATATATATATATATATATATATATATATATATATATATATATATATATATATCCTATTTTGAGCTCAATAAAGTTCCACGTAATTTGGCAGCAAGGGGGACCAAAATATATGGTTGATTTTGTAATTGTTTGTGACAGATGATTTAATACATTAACAAGGATTAACTTGTTTCGATGGACTTCCAAAAAAAAAAATTTCTTTTTATGCCTTATTTAATATTTTTTATAAGGATTTGGTGTTTGTCATTTTAAATGACATAAGTTATGTCATTTTAGGAAAGAGATAGACACAGAAAAACGGAAATCATGGAAGAGAGAAAGTGGATAGTTTTTTTTAATTTAAAATTCAAATTTTTTGTGTCTGTATCTCTCTTAAAATGACACAATTTTCTGTCATTTAAAATGACAAACATTTTTCCCTTTTTTTTATAAAAGTTAAAGCTATTTAGATTTTTAAAAAAATATTTAGATTTTAAAAAAATATGTGACTTTTCACTTCTGTTTTTTTTATAAGCTAAAATTTTTAAATTTTAAAAAAATAGATTTTTTATTTTTTTTTATAACTTATTTTTTTTAAAAGAAGGCATCTAAACAGATTTTTTCTGAGAAATGTTTTTTTTTTAAATGTAGCTTTTAGAGAAAAAAAAATCTATACAAACGGGCCCTCTACTTGTCATATTTTAGGGGCCAACTTTATAATTGCGAGTAGGAAAAATGTCACTTGTTATGAAAATGACGGGTAATTAAATATCAAATGTTGGTGTTCATCCTTTTATAAATCAATCTATACATTTTGACAGGGGTGTGCATGGTTCGGTTCATTTTGATTTCTTTGTCGAATTAAATTGAATTGGAAAAAAATAATCCAATTCGGTTAAGCTCAGAACCAGTTCTAAATTAGTTTTAAAATTAATTTTGAATACAAATAAAATTACAAAATAATTGAATGAAAAAATAATATATATATATATATATATATAAATGATAGCGAAAATAAAAAAACAATTAATATTTAAAAATAAATGAAATAAAAATACAAAAGAGAAAAGGAATAAAATCAAATAAAATAACAAAATAAATAAAGAAAAAAGAGACAGTAAATAAATAAATAAGAGAAATGAAATAGAGAGGAAAAAAGAAAAATAATTGAAAAGAAAAAAAAAACTGGTTCAATTCGTAAACTAGTTTTTAAAATTATTTTAGTTCAAGAACTGATTTTTTTTAAATAATTTTTTGAGTAAACACCATTTTTAGTCCATTTCAATATCTACGAAGTCCTTTTTAGTCCCTGGCAATAAAAAAGGACCAAATTGGTCCCTGAAATTACAAAAAAAGGGGTCATGTTAGTCCTTATGTCAACTCCCAAATATGTAGAGTGGCCCTTTTCTTGTACTTTCAGGGACTAATTTGGTCCTTTTTTATTGCCAGGGACTGAAAAGGACTTCGTAGATATTGCCAGGGACTAAAAAGGGTGTTTACTCTAATTTTCTTAAGGGTAGTATTTTTTGTGTGTTTTTTTGCACATTATAAAACCGGATTTAGAACCAGTTAGGAAACCATGAAAAGTTTGAAAATATTGAGGAAAAAAATTAAAATATTATAAAAATAAATAATACCATAAATTTGAAAAAAAGACATAAACAATTAAAAAATAAGAGAAAGTAAAAATAAGAGAAAAAATATATAAGAGAAAAAAAAGAATAAAAAGAATAAAAATGAAAATGAAAAACTAAAGAAATAAAGATAAAAAAATAAATAACGAAGAAAAATAGAGAAAAATATATAAAAAATAATTGGAAAAAAAAAAAACCAATTCGTTTTATGATTTTTTTAAAATCAGTTTGGTTCTGAAATTGATTTTGAAATTCAATTTGATTTATAAATCAATTCAATTCATGAATTTATTTTTTAAAAATAGTTCAGTTTAAAAATTGATTTTTAGAAAATAGTTTAGATCAAGAATTGTTTTTTAAATTAATTTTTTTAAGTACAGTTCAATTTAGGTTTTTTATTTTTCTTATAGGAATATATGTATCTTTTTAAATAATATAATTTCATGTCATTTCAAATCTTAACTATTTATTTTTGTCAATCAATTGTTATAATTAATAAAGATCAAATCTATTTGTTAATTAGTAATTCACAATAAATTATACTCTTTAATTAATAAAAACTAACGATTAGAATTTAAAATTATATAAAATTATAGGGATTTATATTCATCCTTTAACATAACACAAAAAAATTTCCTACGCATACAACATTTTTTGGGGCCCGCACTTTTTGAAACAAAAAACAAAATAAAAAACTAAGGCACGTAAAATGAATGTCTGTAATATTACACAATCACTTTTCCTATAATATAACTCTTATAAAACCCAAAATTATAATGTTTAAAAGGATAAACGTTTGTTCCTGTCTGTATATTTAGGGCTCGTTTGGTGGACAGAATAAGATATAGATAGGATATGATATGAGACTGATAAGGGTAGGATGATAAGCCGATATCATGTCATGTGTTTGTTTGATGAGCACTTAATTAACAATCTGATAAGATTATGTAGAAGGAGAAAGAAAAAAAAAACAAAATATAATGCAATAAATACAAATATATTGGGTAGCGTGAGGATATATTAGGCATTCAATATTGATATCATATCCTGTTTAATCCTGACACAGCTCCTCCAATAGGATAAGAAATTATGTATTGGATAAGATAAAATGAGACAATAGGATAAGTTAATCATATCCTATTGACTCACCAAAAAAAAAATAAAAGTAATATATAATAAGTTATCCTATCTATATTCTTCACATATACTCTAAAAAAAGTCCTTTGAGAATTCACATGCTCTGACCAAAACTTTGTTAGCTGTTGACGTATGCAATGACTGAAAGGAGATGAATGGGGAACAGTGAGGATGATGTGGCGCTACAATAATTGATGCGTGGCTGAGCTGGCAATGTGATATTAATTTCGATGCAGACAAAGTGAATTGGAAAAAAAATTCAGTTCCTATAAATGAATTAATTTCTTAATTAAGTTTAATTCTGAACTGGTTCATAATTAATTTTGAATTAATTTCTTAAATTAATTTTGATTACAAATATAAAAAAGAAATAAAAATTTAAAAATAAGAATTTAATGATACTGAAAATTAAAAAAGGCAATAAATATTTAAAAAGAAAAAATAAAAATAAATAAATAATAAAAATACATACTAGAAAAAGAATAAAATAAAATAAAATAACAAAATAAATAATGAAATAAAAATAAAGAAAAAAGACATTAAAAAATAAATAAGAGAAGAAAAATAGAGAGGAAAAAAATGAAAAAAAAAATCTAATTCGATTCACGATCTAGTTTTTAAAATTAGTTAAGTTCAAAAACTGATTTTTTAAAATTAATTTTTTTAAGTGTATAATTTTTTTTATTCCTTTGCACATCCTAAAACTGATTTTTGAACCAGTTATGAAATTATATGAAAATATTGAGGAAAAATTTTAAAAAATTATAAATAAAAAAGACCATAAATTTGAAAAATGAAATAAACAATTAAAAACTAAAATAAAATAAAGAAAGAAAATATATAAGAGAAAAAAGAAAAGAAAAGAAAAAGAAAAATTAAAGAAATAAAATAATAAAAATAAATAAAAAAGAAGTCTACAAAAAAAAATAAAGATAAAAGAAGGAAAAAAATAAACAACGAAAAAAAATATAAAAATAATTGTACAAGAAAAAAAAGCAATTCGTTTCATTTAAATCAGTTCGGTTCTTAAACTCGTTTTGAAAATCAGTTTGCTTTATAAACCAATTCAATTCATAAATTGATTTTTCAAATAGGGATATGTTATTCTGTCTCTTCTTAATTTGCCTACTTTTGTCTACCTCTCTTTGACACCATTAGATTATAATCTCATTAGACGGAGGAGATTTGTACTATAAAATAAATCCATTTACCCTTTTCATTCTCCTTAATGCCTCCCAGCCTTTCTCTCTCCTCCTCTTTCTCCTATCGACGAAGACAAAGACAACTTATTGTATTGTAGAATTATTTTCAGTGTTTCTTTTTTAAATAATAACATATGAGATGCAACTCTTTGTAGTGTAGAATTGTAGCAATTGAATCAGCAAAACAAAAAAAATCGATTAATGAATTTGTACCCGCAACTCATTGTATTGTAGATAAATCAATAATATTTTTGTTTTCTTTCTCAACCATGTAGGTCTTCGCACTATTCAACAATTTAGAGGTCCCTGATCCGAGGATTCCCCTTTTTATTTATTGAATTTTCTTCATTTTGTCGATGATTGAAATTATGTGGACGAGGTTGCACCCTTTTGCTATCTCTGCTTTAAACATGGTTTTGGTATTTAAAATTAGGGAAATCATTTTCTTATGTAATAGGAGATAGTTTTCTCATGTTGCGAGACATCGAAATTCGTGCTATCTTTTTAGTTTTTCTTCTTTTTTAGTAAGTGGTGGGCCCCACCACTTATTGTGTCTATGACATGAGAGATGATATCTCATGTGACATGAGAAAAGAGAAGCCCTTAAAATTATTGGTTTTTGACATTAAAACGAATTATGGAGAAATGAGAGGGGAGAGAAAAGGTGTGAGAGGCAGTAAGAAAAAAGAAAGAAAAAATGATTTATTTTATACTATTTAATCCACCGTTGGATGAGATTATCATCCAACGATGTTAAAAGAAATAGGCAAAAATAGACAAATTAAAAATAGACAAAATAACCTATCCCTTTCAAATATAGTTTATTTCAAGAATTAATTTCTTTTAAAAAGTTCATACCAAGAACTGATTTTTAAAAATTAATTTTTTTAAAGTAAAGTTCAGTTTTTTAGATTTTTTTAACACCCGTATGGTTGGAGAATTGATATGCTCCGACCAAAACTTTGTTTGCTGTTGACGTATGCAACATCTGAGAAGAGATGTATGGGTGAACAGTGAGGATGACGTGGTGCTAAATAATTGGTGAATGGCTGGGCTGGCCATGTGATATTAATTTAGATGCGGACAAATTTTTGACAACTTTTTTATATTTGAATTTTTTTTTACTATTTTTGATTTTTTTTTTGCCACATTAAATTTTTCTTTTTTTTTGAAAAAAATATATCCAATTGATATATCTGATACACCAAATATTTATTCTTTACATACATTACCAACTCTTAGAGGTATAAATGGGCTAGGCCGGCCTACAGGGGCCTACTACCTAGCTTATATTATGTAATATTTGGCCTATTATTAATATTAAAATAGAACATACCTAGATTTAAAAAAAAAAAAAACTATTTAGAAAACAGGGCATAAGCTTCTTTGTACATGTCGGGCTTATAAGCCTGCAAGTCGGCCAATATCATATTATTTATTTAAAATATAATAAATAAAATTATTATTTTAATAATTATGAATAATAAAATAATATTATTTTAGTTATTCTTTTAATTGTTGAATGTTTAATAGACTAACAGGCTTAGGCAAAGGCTTTTATTTTTTAAATATAGGTCAAACTAGATTTATAATTTGGTGCCTACATAGGCTAATAAGCCAAGCCATACACAATATTTTTTTACACAGACCTACCTATTTAAGTCAAAACTTAGCCTAACCTAATCTATTTACATCCTTACCCGCTCTTGATTGAAGAAGGGTTATTTAAGTGCTCCTCAAGCATTTTTTATTGGATGAGCGGAGGAGAGAGAGGAAAGAGAAAAAAGATTTTTTTGTGAGTAAATATTTTTTTGGTACTGAGCAAATTTCATGATGTTCATTTTAGTCCTTAGCAAATAAAAAGGCTATTCGTTGTTCCTAAGAAATTCAAAATGCATCATTTTAGTTGAAATTGTGCTCCCTCACAAATTTAAAAAAACCCACATTACTCCTTCAAAAAAACTAAAATGACTTCATTTTGAATTTCTTAAGGATCACAAATAGTCTTTTTATTTGCTAGGGACTAAAACGTATATCGTAAAATTTATTGAGGATCGAAAAAGATATTTTTTTTTGCTTTCAATTGTCACTTCGTTAATGGAAAGACCACTCTAGGACTTGAACACCTAAATTTTTTCCCGTTAATTTGAGGACAGGATTCCTCTCATTTCGTAAGGAACATGTGATGTTTGTGTATTGCAAGGCGTAAGTAGCATAGCTTGTCTTGTCGTAGGCTATAAAGCATGGACATCATTCAAATATTTTTGAAAGATGTGTCAAATATTTGTTCGATATCGACGTGCTCCGACACATTTCAATACATGATCAATATTTTGGAACATGTAATTAATATTTTAACACGTTTTTTTCGACACGTGATTAATGTTCTGATACATATTTGACACATTTTTTTAAGGTCTAAATTTTATTTTATTAACTAAATATAAAAAAATAATTTATAAATCAATTTTGTTCTGTTATAGAATTTGACATAAAAAATTAACAAAGTATAAAAAATTATTTTTATTTATATTTATGTTATGAAATCTGTATATTTTATTGATTATATGACTTATTATGAGCTGTTATATGTATTAAATATAAATTATATTATATATATTAAAAATATTATTTAATATCAAAACGTGTTCTAACGTGTTTAAATATGGCAATTTTAGAATTAACGTGTAAGCGTGTCGTGTCCCATCGTGTCAGTGTCGTTGCAACTAAGGATGTAAATAGGCTAGATTTTGGCTTAAATAGGCCAAGCTTGTGTATAAAAATATTGGATCTGGTCTAGCCTGTTAGCCTGTGTAGGTCCCAAATTACAAGTCTGACCTGACCTATATCTAAAAAGTAAAAGCTTTGGCCTAAGTCTGTTGGTCTGTTTAAGCCTATTAAACATTCAATAATTAAAAAATAACTAAAATAATATTATTTTATTTATTTAGTATAAATAATATCATATAGGCGTGTATGCTCATAGGCCCGACAAGTACAAAAAAAGCCTATGACCTGTTTTTTAAATAAATTTTTTTAAAAGCTTAGGCCTATTCTGTTTTACTATTTATAATAGGTCAAACCTAACTTAATATAGGCTAGGCCGTAGGCCGACCTAGCACATTTACACCTTTGCAACCTAATTAGTAGGAGCTGAATATATTTTTAGCTTCCATTTTTTCTACTCTTTTTTATGTTTCTCCCTTCATTGTTTTTTTGTTTTTTATGTTTCTCCCTTTGTCTTCGGTCAATACCATTTGATTTTTTTTTCTTGGCACGACATGGATGGAGCAGCATGATGCACGGGCATTTCGGCTTTTTGTGATTTTCACATTTTTTTTAATTCATAATTCTTTTCACACACATATCAAAACAATACCAATAATTACCGCTTACGTATGAAGCATCGACACTTCAAAAATTCTGATATGTCGTGTCCTACACTTTTCGACACTCTCTGACACTCTGACACTTTTCGACACTCCAACACGAGTTGTAGAGACTCAAAAGAAGATTCAAAGATTGCGTTGCATTGCGTTTTTAGTTCCAATTATTAGATTCGTTGAATTACTATTATCCTTTTTTTGAGTTTAATATAAATATTTGGGACATCTTATGTTTCTTTGCAAAATTGATAGGTATTATAAGTTTAACTTTATTTTTTTGTTAAATTATTGAGTATTAAATATAATATACATTACATAAATTTAAAATAATATTTAATATCAAAACGTGTCTTAACATGTCAAAATCTAATATTTTTTAGAATTAACGTGTCGGAGTGTCGTGTCTCGTGTTCCGTGTCCGTATCGGTGCTACGTAACCGCCTACTATCACAAAAGTCGGTACTCAACACCAAATATTTAAAATAATGAGAATTAATCAGAAAAGTATTTGTTTCATAATTTTCACCATGATTACAAAATGACACCGTTACGATTAAATCACTTGCTCCAACGTAAGTTATAGAGCAAGAAACTTTTTATTTATTTTTGATCCTTAAATGTGGCCATAAGTAAAATTGTCCAAAATTATCTTTATATATTCTAAAAAAGAAATTTTACCCTTTAATTTGCACTAAAATGACAGTTTAATTTGCACTAAAATGACAGGACATAATAATATGTACCAACGACAACATTATTTCAGGAAACAACTTTTAGAATTCGGCCGCACAATATTTTACAAAGGGTTATATTTATATAATGTTACATAAAAAACACTATTTGATCATACACAAACATAAAAGAAGAGACAGAAAATGAGTTGAGGAAAGAGAAAATAAATAATTATGGATCCCACATCTATTTGTTTGGGTAGGAAAAAAGAAGCTTACATCATATTACATAATAGATGTATTTTTCTTTTACAAAAGTACAATAATTTTCCAACACACATCCAATTATCATCATAAGCATAAGATCATATAAAAACCAAGTAAAACTATTAATGGGAGTGTTAAAATCAGGGGCGGCAGAATAGAAATTATTTTAACCATTTTAAAATCTTGAAAAGTCGTAAAAATAATTTCAGGTGTCTTAAAAAATTAAAAATCTCCAACATATAATACAAGGCGAGTGAAGCATGCATGCTAGGAAAAAAACATAAATTAATTTCCCAAATTATGATTTCTCACGCACCTACGAGCATGCAACAACATTACAATACAAAAATTTAAATTCGCATTTTCTGAAACAATTCAAATTCCCTTTTCCCACAGCCTTGAAGACATGCACTGTGCTTCACAAAACTCATTGCGTTAGCACCATTAAACCTTTTTCCTGGATTAAACATTAACGAGCTGTTGAAAAGACAAAACATCAAAGGATGACGTTGCAAGAAAGGAAAACAATGTTGAATCAGTTGATTTGATTTTACATGTATAGATATGACCGAATTTAATTATACGCCCACATGTAATCACAATAAAAAATAATTAAGGTTCTTGTCAGATAGTAACTTTCCACTAAATTATATACAAAACACAGACGTAGATACGATTGAAAGTGGCTATCATACCAACTGTTTAAATTTTGATTCAAATAAATAAATAACAATTTAAAATAATTTAATTAATTTAATCATAATATATGGGATACACTAACACAACCATAATTATCTAAAAATTTAATTATAGGGTTACTGGAAATGGATAAATGTGAGAAAACCATAATTAATCTTAAGAAAACAATTACAAATAGTGTGTCCGGAACGAGGAAAGTGTTGGAAAAATCGGTTCCCTCAGATCGGCTAAGCAGCCTTTGCGGAAATCAATTAACAAGATCCTGATCTCGGATCTCGGCAATATCTCGGTCTGAACTTCACCAGGTCAGGTAGCGCAGCGAAAAAATCAAAACGAAAAACACAAAACAGGAGAGAGAGAGAGAGAGAGAGAGAGAAGAACACAACCAGATTTAACGTGGGAAAACCTTCTTCAATGAAGAAGTAAAAACCACAGGATCTAGTCCAGATCAGAAATCCACTATGAAAATAATGGTTACAAATAATCAGAATCAAATACACCAGATTTGGTCCGTGTGCACCTTGACGAGTTCGAGCTCTCCACCTTCCACCACATCCCAAATCTAGTGATACCTCACATCAATATGTTTAGTGCGGGAGTGATAGGTCGAATTCTTCGCAAGATGGATTGCGCTTTGATTGTCACAACCCAGCTCGTACTTGTCTTGATCATGGCCGAGTTCCATGAGAAACTTCTTCATCCACAGCATCTCTTTGCTTGCCTCAGTAGTGGCAATGTACTCAGCCTCAGTTGTCGATAGTGCAACACATTTCTGAAGTCTTGATTGCCAAGAGATAGCTCCTCCGGCAAATCTCATCAAATATCCTATAGTCGACTTCCTCGAGTCGGCGTCTCCCCATAAATCAGAATCTGAGTAGCCTTGCAACTCGGCTTTACCTTCTCCAAATCGGAGACATAAGTCGGTCGTACCTCGGAGGTACTTAAAGATCATCTTCACTGCTTCCCAGTGCTCTTTGTCGGGGTTTGACAAATACCGGCTTACCATTCCAACAGCATACGCCAAGTCGGGTCTAGTGCAAACCATTGCATACATCAACCTTCCGACGACGGATTGGTACGGGACCTTCATCATCTCATCTTTGTCTTCATCAGATCTCGGACATTGCTTCTGGTTTAACTTTATGTGTCCGGCAAGGGGGTGCTCACTGTTTTGGCTTTGTCCATGCTGAATCTTTTCAGAATCTTCTCAATATACTTATCTTGACTCAGCCACAGTAGCTTCTTCTGTCTATCTCGGATGATCTTGATTCCGAGAATCTGTTTTGCAGGGCCGAGGTCCTTCATTGCGAAGGACGAGCTCAACGCCCTTTTCAGGGCGGCTATCCTCGATTTGTCTTTCCCTACAATAAGCATGTCGTCAACATATAACAACAAGATCAAAAAATCTCTGGCCTCATACCTCTTCACAAATACGCAGTGGTCAGCTTCTGTATTTTCAAACTTATGATCAGTCATGAATGATTCAAATTTCTTGTACCACTGCCGAGGTGCTTGCTTCAAGCCATAGAGACTCTTCTTCAACCGACATACTAAGTCTTCTTGGTCTGGAGCTTGGAATCCTTCAGGTTGCTCCATGTATATTTCTTCTTCTAAATCACTGCGAAGAAATGCCGTATTCACGTCCATTTGTTCTACCTCGAGGTCCATTGAAGCCGCCATGGCTAACACGGTTCGGACCGAGGTCATTTTCACCACAGGAGAAAAAATCTCCTCAAAATCAACTCCTTTCTTCTGATTGCAGCCTTTCACTACAATTCGGGCTTTGTATCTCGGCATTTGCCTGTTCTCTTCATTCTTAATCTTGTAGACCCATTTATTTTTCAGAGCTCGTCTTCCTTTAGGCAACTCGATCAGCTCATAAGTCTGATTCTCGTGCAGAGACTTCATCTTGTCTTGCATTGCCTTTTTCCATTATTCTTTCTCTGAGCTCATCACAGCCTCATCATAACTCTGAGGCTCACCGTCTTCAGCAACAACGGTGTATTCATCAGATGGGTATCTTGTAGAGGGTTTTCTTTCTCGAGTTGGATATCCCGGCTGTTCTTCAGCTTGAGAACCCGATTCATCATTCTCATTCTGGATCTCATCATCAACTCGGACCTCAGTGTCTTGGTCATCTTTAGCTTGTTGCTGATCATCAATTCCTTCATTCTCTTGATTTCTCCCCCTGATTCAGCTCGGACAGGAGGAACAGGTTCTTCACGTCTAACAGTAACTCGGACTTTGGGCTTCGAGATGTCATGTATGTTCTCATGCTCATGAAAGATCACATCTCGGCTTCTCACTATCTTCTTATTGATTGGATCCCAAAGTCGGAACCCGAACTCACATCTCGGCGAACCAAGATAGATGCATTCTTTTGTCTTCGCATCGAGTTTTGCCCTTTCATTTTTAGGGAAATGCACGAAAGCTCGGCATCCAAACACCTTCAATTGATTGTAGGCCGCTTTCCGACCTGTCCAGACTTCCTCTGGAATTTCTATTTCAAGTGGCCGTGATGGTGAGAGGTTGATCAAGTCAACAGTTGTTTTGACGGCTTCTCCCCAGAATGATTTCGACAATCCGGCATTGGATAATATGCTTCAGACCTTCTCTTCAATAGTTCTGTTCATCCTCTCAGCCAGTCCATTCAACTGAGGTGTCTTGGGGGGCGTATTCTCAAGTCGAATCCCGGCCGCTCTGCAGTATGCATCAAATGGACCGCAATACTCACCACCATTATCAGATCGGACCACCTTCAATTTCTTGCCAATCTCCCTTTCAACCATTGCATGAAATTCTTTAAAGGATTGGAGTACCTGGTCTTTAGACTTCAACAAATATACCCACACTTTGCGGGAGTGGTCATCAATAAATGAAACAAAGTACTGAGCTCCTCCAAGGGATCTTTCTGACATGGAGCAGACATCAGTATGTACGAGGTCAAGAATACATCTGCGTCGTCTAGGTTGATCTGGTCTCAAAAAAGAAACCTGATACTGCTTTCCAGCTAGGCAGTGCGTGCAACTCTCCAATGCTTGGCCTTTCAACCCGGTCAGTAATCCTTTATTGTTCAAAATTTGGAGCCCTTTCTCGCTCATGTGGACGAGGCGCTTGTGCCATAGCTCCAAGCTAGGTTCATCTCGAACAGAATTGGCTTCTCCGCCATTGATCTTTCCTTGCATCACATACAAGGAGCCTTCCTTCTTACCTCGGGTCACGACCAAGTTTCCCTTGGCCAGCTTCCATCTAACACTACCGAAGTAGTTCACTAACCCGGCATCATCAAGTTTGCCTACCGAGATTAGGTTCAAACGCATGTCAAAAACATGCATTACATCTTTCAACACAAGTCGGCATCCGACATCTGTGGTTAGAGTTACATCACCGACACCAAAAATCTTGCTGGTCACTTGATTTCCCATCTTCACGACTCCAAAATCACCACCTCGGTAAGAGGAGAAAAAACCTTTGTGTGGAGTAACGTGGAAGGAGGCACCGGAGTCAATAATCCAGGTACAGTCATCATATGAAACATTCAAATAATTATCCTCACCAAGGAGGAATATCTCGGCATCCGGGTTGGCAGACACCGCAGTGGTGCTCTTGTTTTCCCTCTTCTTGGGAATAATCTGATCCGGCTTCACATAGCCGTTCTTCTCATCATTCTGCAGTGTCCAACAGTCTGGCTTCTTATGACCTGTCTTTCAACAGTAAAAGCACTTCAACTCATATTTCGGCTTTGACCGACCTCTGGACTTTCCTCTTATGTCACGATCTCGACCCCGGCTTTTGCTTCTACCCCGGGAGTCATATTTTCCTTTGTTCTCAGCAACGTTGGCCTTAGACGTGCTTGAAACACCTCGTTCTCTTCTTCTGACTTCTTCGCTCAGGAGGCTGTCTGTCACGACATCCATCTTCAACTTTCCTTCTAGAGCTAAATTACTCAAAGTCACCACCAGAGTACCCCAGCTTTCTGGCAGCGAGCTCAACAGCAGCAAAGCTTGCATCTCATTATCAATTTTCATCTCAGCTTTTGATAGCTATTCACAATACCTTTATAGGTTTTGAGGTGTTCAATCATGCTCATGCCGTCCTTGTATTCAAGCTTCACAAGTCGGCGAACCAGGTATGCTTTATTCCTGGGAGTCTTCTTTTGAATCATGGACTCCAGCTTCGTCCACAACTGATACGCGTTTGAGAACTCAGACACGTGCTCAAAGAGGCTTTTATCAATATATTTCCTGATCGTGGCTACCGCCTTCCGACTCAGGATCTCCCACTCCTTATCGGTTTTGGCTGCCGGTCTCTCATCAAGGGTAATGGGCTCATGTAGATCTTTGCAGTAGAGATGATCTTCCATCATCGGTATCCAATAGGTGAAATTATCTGCGGTCAACTTGAACATGTCTCCATCATTGGTTATGCCACTGGTCTCCATCTCGTCTCCTTCAGAACCCGTCGAACTCGGGCTCTGATACCACTGTTGGGAAAACTCGGTTCCCTCAGATCGGCTAAGCAGCCTTAGCGAAAGTTAATCAACAAGATCCTGATCTCGGATCTCGACAATACCTCGGCCTGAACTTCACGAGGTCAGGTAGCGCAGCGGAAAAATCAAAACAAAAAACACAAAACAGGAGAGAGAGAGAGAGAGAGAGAGAGAGAGAGAGAGAGAGAGAGAGAGAGAAAGAGAGAGAGAAGAAGACAACCAGATTTAACGTGGAAAAACCTTCTTCAATGAAGAAGTAAAAACCCACGGGACCTAGTCCAGATCAGAAATCCACTATGAAAATAATGGTTACAAATAATCAGAATCAAATACACCAATGTGGTGGTTAACTCAACCTATCCAAAAATGGTGATAATCAAACTACCCTAGAGATGTTTCACTCAAACTCTCTCTAGAGATCTCTCAAATGCAAAGCATAAAGCTTTGCTCAAACAATCAAATAATTATCTCTCAAATTTTGCTCTCTAATCTCTTAACCTAGCATCCACCCTCAACTAATAAATATATAGAGGAGGTGAGATCTAGGATTAGGGTTTTTAGGAAACCCCTTAATGGGCTTGGGCTTAGCATTGAAGGAAGAAGCCCAACAGAAAGAAACTGATGAGGCATGTCAGATACGAACAAGAGCCTCTTGTGATAACAATACGAGTTAATATACCATCGTTATTTACAAAAAAAAAAAAATATATATATATATATATATATACCATCGTTAAAAAGCTTATCGGAGGACACCCAAATTCAATATAATCTACATATATAGGTGTAAATTATAACAGCCTAATAACAAAATGATAACTTATAGGCTAATCAGTAAATACTCCATAATATTTGTCATTTAATTAATTTACATTTTGAATATATAATTATATTATGACTAAACAAATTCCAACTGGTTTGAGATATTGAAGATGGAAGTAGAGAAATATGGACATATACATGATAGTTGTAGACTGTAGTCCCAAACAACTTATTAAAATGAATATGCTGATAAATAAGAATTAATAGCGAGATGGGACTAATTCCAAATTTCAAAAGTAAATAAAAGTATTATTTTAATGGCTTTGTTTTGAAGAATTAAATTTTCGAATTTCATATTTTTAAAATTTAATGTCTGTACTCTTTTAAAAAATAAAAATTAAACCATTATTTTTCATCAGTCCAACCTTATATAATAAAATAGAATATTCATTCTTGAAAATAAGATAATATCTTGTTATATCCCCATTGCATTTAAGATTTTGGCTTCGTAATTTCTTTTATATTTTAAAAAAATTATCAAATTATTAATTTAAGGTAATTTTTTTTCTTAAATTGAAACTCTTTATACTCTAAAATTGTTACTTTTAATTTTTTACATTAAAATTTATTTGTTCTTTTCAAATCATAGTTGTTTATACTCTTAAATTATTTTTTATATTTTATTTTAAAAATACAATATATTATCTTGAAAGTGACTTAATCGTTCAATCTTCTCTTTGATAATGATATATGTTATTCTTAACTCTCTTTTTTTAATTTTAAATCCGAATTCTTAGAAATTCATTGACTAGAGGCACGAGGCAAGGTGATTCTGTATCTTCATACCTTTTTGTGCTGCGTTTTGAGAGATTTGCACACCTTATAAATGAGGCGGTGGCGAGGAAGAAGTGGAAACCAATAGTACTAAGAAAAGGGGGACCTCCGTTATCACACTTATTTTTTGCAGAGGATATGCTGCTATTTGCTAAGGCTTCCGTCGAATAAGCCAAAATTATTTCGCGGGTTTTGGATTGTTTCTGTGGTGTGTCCGGTCAGAAGATAAGCTGGGAGAAAACTAGGTGTTTTTCTTACACTTTTCTATTTATTTTTATTTTTTATTATTTTTTATATGATATTAAACAAACTTGAACTTGTTAAGGAAATGTATAGTTGGTGTGGAAGTGTCGGAGTTCTAGAGAAGACTCGGGAAAAGTTGGGACTCCTCTTGAGGTTGCACAATGAAGGACCACGGCGTGCCCTGCTCCCAAATGAAAGTGACAATTCACGTTACATTTAAAATATTAATGACAACTTGTAAGAATTATAAATTGTCCCCAATAAAATCTAATTATTATAAACAGTACCCTCTATCTAGGGGTGTAAATGGGCCAGGCTGGCCCGGTCCGAATTACAGCCCGGCCTACATTAAGCCTGCCTTGGCCCGACCTTTCAGAAAAGTAGAGTAAGCTTAGCCTTTTAAGAAAGTCTTTTTAACAAATAGGCCGTAGGCCAATTTTGCCAAGCCTAGCCCAAAGCCTTGTAAGTTAACCTATTTAATTTATTAAAAATAAAATAATAAAATAATATTTATTTTACGTGGCATGGCAAAGTACCAATACCAACCCCAATTTTTAGATGAATGATGTAACACCTCGTGTATACCCGGTTTGTTAACATATCATCGTATTAAGCTGCGCTTAATTAAAAATGCGGAATATCTTTTTCTTTTCAATTATGACGTCATTAAACTTAGCCAAGTTGATTACTTAATCAATTTCATAAAATATCGCCTGTATGTAAATTGTAAAAAGACATCTAACTGAAATACCTCATATATATAGATAAAATGAGTATCTATGTCATAGATCTACTACACATAATCCGGACAATATCCTGATACGTTATTACAACTCCAAATAAAACAAGACATAATCAAGTCTAAGTGGCATGGACAATCCCCATGCTCACCAAATCAACATCATAACAAACAGAGTCTCAACAGAGAAATCCATAAACTTAAGCTAAATGCATAAGATAGTAAATAGGATCCAACATCCAATCATAACAGCATATCATCATAAGCAGCATAAACATGTAACATCTATCAGCTAAGCTCTGGCCTCCTGCCACTAGAGGTCTCAACCCCCGCATTACCTGAACCTGAAATAAGCATTCCCCAAACGTGGGATGAGATCTCTAACCAGAAATCTCAGTAAGACAAGGGGTCCTCAAGGATCTTTCACCCCAAGCTCACTTACATGTGCAATATAAGTTCCAAAGCAGTAATTTCCAATATAAGTTCCAAAACTATGCAGTGCAACAGATATTCATGCCATGTGTGTTTAAAATATTCTACTGGCCAGATAAATGCATGAATACGTCTATTACCTACAGATAGTACAAGGAACACCGCTTGCACCTCACCCATAGCCTCACCATATTGTATGTACTACATACTCAGGCTTACCGTATAGGTGGAACACCACATGCATATCATAAAGGCACTAGCATATAACAGCTCAACAGCATTTCCAAAACAGCAAAAGCATGTAACACAACATGCATATAACCATACCCCCATGGGACATGGTGGAACCACAACATGGCTAAACCAAGGACACGAAAGCTTACCTTGCAAGCTCACTATCCAATGCCAAGAGTCCACACAGCTCAAGTCCAACACACAGCAAATCACAATCTAATTAGGACCAGCAAGCATATCAACACTCATATCTCATAAGCATTAACATAAAGACTACGTTTTCCTCTTACGATTTATGTCTTAAGGCTTCACACAAAGTCATAAGCCCTTAACCACTTGATTCTGACTTAATTCAATTAAAACAGAAGTTCTACTTCATCACTCTAGGGTCCACAAACCCCCCAATAGCCTACTGTATGAACAGTGCAGCTACTGTTCTTCGAAATCCCAGAATATCCGGATATATGTCGGGGGCATATCCGGATATCTCACTGGAAATATCCGGATATCAATAGCCGGATACCCATATCCGGATATCAATATCCGGATATTCACAACCAAATATCCGGATATTTCGCGAAAGAACCCAGATTACGCATTTCACGAAAATCCAAACCAAAGGTCCAACTTTTACCGATTACAGAAGCTTAAACATGCCTTTCTAAGTGTGTTAAACATTACCCAACTTTAGGTTATCATCTTATCTTGTTACATGCATCAAGGTTCCATTTTTAAGCACTTAAACTCATGATCGAAGGTTGTAAGGCTTACCAAAGCTCAAAACTTAGCAAGAATGGCTCATGGAGCTCACCAAACAACTCCTCAAGTTCTGACTTCCCAAGGAAAAACGAAAATGATGATCAAGGTTGGTACTTTCTCACCAAAGGTCATCACTTGGATCTCACCAAAGGTCATCACTTGGATCTCAAAGTGCCATGACCATGGCTTCCCAACACCCAAACAACACAAGGTCAGCACTCACACCCACTCACAGTGTCTGGAAACTCAGAATATACACTCACACTCCCTCTCCAAGCAAGCTCTCAAGTGTATGCAAGCTCAAGGATGAAGAAACCAAGTAAAAGATGGCAACTTGGCTCACAAGAGGTGGAGGAAGGCAATAGAGCAGTGTTTTCTGGTCAGCCACCAAGAAGACCCACATAGCAACAGAATTCTAGGGTTGTGTGCCCAAAGAATGAGTATTTATAGGCGGTTTAACACTTAAATACACAGTATTAACTTTAATTGCTAAGCTTAACATTTTAATCTCAAACTCAGGATTCTTAACCTACTCAATTTTACAAGAATTATCATATTTTTCTTATATTTTTCGGAGCACCTTTCCGGTACGCGCTTTTCATAGCGTACCAGTTTCTGGCACCAGTTTTTATTATTTTAACTTGAAACTCGTTTTACAAGTCCTATATATTATTCTAGGAATTATCATGCACTTATTATAATTTTTCGGGATACTTTTTCGGTATGCATTTATACCGACTAGCAGAACCGGTATCTGCACTTTTCTTCCGAAAAGCGACTTTCAACATTCTTAACCACTTTCTATAATTATTTAAGCCTCATAATAATTATCAGGGTCAATTATGGAATCATTTCCTAATTTTGCATATTTAATTAATTAATTTCCTTAATTAACGATGCAGGTTCTTACATTCACCCCACCTTTTTAGGATTTTGTCCTCAAAATCAGAAACAAACCTGTCTCGAAACTTGGGGTACTTCCGGAGAAGCTCGTCCTCACGCTCCCAAGTACACTCCTCAGGAGTTCTTCCAGTCCACTGCACTGTGACCATCGGAATGGTCTTGCTCCTCAGCTGCTTCTCGCCACGATCGAGAATTCTGAGTGGTCCGATGGGAGTCTTTAGGTTCTCCCGAACCTCCACATCATCAGGTTTCACCACGTGCGAAGGATCTGCTATGTACTTTCGAAGTTGAGACACGTGAAACACGTCGTGGATGTTGGCCAAGTTCGGAGGTAAGGCAAGCCGGTAGGCAACAGGTCCTACTCTACCAAGAATCTGGTATGGCCCAAAATATCGCGGCTCAGCTTCCTCACTCCGAGTGTCCGACCAACACCGGCGACAGGTGAAAGTCTCACAAACACGTGCTCACCCTCACTGAATTCCAATGGACGATGGTTGACATCTTAATAGCTCTTCTGGCGATTCTGCGCCTGCTTCAACTTTTCTCTGATCAACAGTATCTGCTGGGTGGTATCTTGGACAAAGTCCAAGCCAAAAAGCTCCTTGTCTCCAACCTCAGACCAACAGGTAGGAGTCCGACACCTCCTACCATACAGTGCTTCGTAGGGCGCCATGCCCAGGCTAGCATGAAAGCTGTTGTTGTACGAAAACTCAACCAACGGAAGGTACCTATCCCATGCCGAGCCCTGCTCCAACGTGCAAGCCCGCAACATGTCCTCCAAGGTCTGGATGGTCCTCTCAGTCTGCCCATCAGTCTGAGGGTGATAGCGGTACTCAATCTCAACTGCGTACCAAAAGCCTCCTGCAGCGCCTCCTAGAACCAATATGTGAACTTCGGGTCCCTATCACTGATGATACTCTCGGGCACCCCGTGAAGCCTCACAGTCTCACAAACATAAAGCTTGGCCAACTGCTCTGTAGTGAAGCTCGCCTTCACTGGAAGAAAATGGGCAGACTTCGTCAGTCTGTCCACAATGACCCAGATAGAGTCACAACTCGCTTGAGTCTTGGGCAATCCCACCACGAAGTCCATGGAAATACTTTCCTTTGATTTGATTTTCCATGGAAACACAACCAACCACTTTTTCCTTTGATTTTCAAAGCATCCACTCATCACACAATACCTCTAAATACCATTTAACAACACCACACATCAATTGCATAATTTTTGCATCATTGGACCCTAAATACTCTCTCTTGGCCGAATTGTACCTAGCCACACATCAAGGGTTATTCAATTCAATTCAATTACTCCACACCTCATACAATCCTATTATTAACTCATTCAACCATACAACAACTCAATTACACAATCCTAAAACCAATCAACATCACAAAGTCATGGCATTTCAACACAAAAATCCACTAAGTTATCATACAATTCCTCAATAATTTTTATTGCATTTATCACTCTAAAACATCATTCTAAATCACTTTCATCTAATACACAATTTTCATTTGAGCTCTCTAACTACATCAATCACACAAAATGCCTTTAGGGTTCATGAAATTGAATCAACAAATCCAACCAATAAAATATGATGAAACTTACTCAAAAGCTTGGCCTAAGACTCCTCCACAACATACTAAACCATTGGAAAACCAAACAACTCCATGAGTGAAAATCTACACCAAAGGGCCGCGGGTTTGGGGGGATTTTCTCAAAATCTAGGGAGTTTCATGCTCAAGAATACCACCATTGTGTTTGGGAGGTGATTTCCAACAAATTTTATGACAAACTTCACTTGATTTGATGAAGTTAGAAGAGAAAGAAATCAAAATGAAAATGGCCAAGGGAGGGGGTTTTGGAGAGAGAAAGAGGGTGTGAGGTTGATGATGAATAGTCCTGCACACGTGGCCTTAAGTGACTTAAGTGAGGTGGGCCCCACCGCCACCTCATGCGATTTCAAAATAATTCAAACTCCCTCTGATTTCACTAAACGTCTATAATTTCCTAACCTATTTAGAAACTCTAATTTTTAACATTAACCATTTTTCTTTAATTACCCTTGATCAGATGAATCCGGAGTTTCCCGGTCGTTCGGAGAAATTGCAGTTTTAAGCTATTATGCGCGCCGTAGGCACGCTTCCCCAAACTCACTAATTTCCGTCAATTTCATCAGAAATCATATTTACTAGTCCTATACACCATTTATAACTTATATCCAAACCTAGAGATCAAAATTCCATCGGCACGTTTTACGGTGCAACTGTACCGTGATATTTTTACTCGGTAAAAACACTATTCACCGAATTTTCTGAAACTTGCCTAATCACTCAATTTTTCGTTCTGAATCCATTTCTAGGGTTATATTTATCATTTGAGACCTCCTACTCAATTTTACCCTCCTAGAATTACGTGTTTGGCAAATTACCATTTTACCCTTCCTTTGTATCTTACCCTAATTCTCAGAATTTCCACTAATCCTTCCCTTTAATCATTGTTTAATATATTAATATATGTTTTAGAAATATGAAGTGTTATAATGTACATCTAGCCATCAATGATAATAACAAAATCTATCTAAATATAAACACATAAATTTCATATGCATTATTCAACAAATTTGTAACTAATTTTTTTTTAATTGACCACTTAACTAACTCAGCTCCCAATATAAATAAAAAAATATCCGTAAATACTTTTCTCATTCAACTCTATTTTCTTAAACATGTATTGAAAGTACAAATTACTATAATAATTAAAAGGGAGAAATCTCAAATAATTCATAATAATATTATATTAACAAGGTGTCCACAAATATAATATTATAACATTCTTTTTTATTTCAGTTTATTTGACTTACATGTAAGGCAAAATTAATTCTCCTGTCACTCTCAGTTTATAAAATGTGCCTAAATTTTTTTTTTTTCAAAAAAATTAATGGGACCCAATTTGTTTCTATGTGCAAGAAAAGTTGTTGATCTCCGGCTACAATAGAAATACAAAGCCCTACATGTAAATAGCTATATAATTAGAATCTACCAAACAAATTTTATAAAACGACACTGTACTAGTACTACATGAATGTTATCATTATTATTATTTTAAAAATCTTAAGCTAGTTGACGAAAAAGAGAACCAACATCCCATTGCCACTTTACTTGCTTTCTTTATTGGTCTCAACTTTACTTGCTTTCTTTATTATTTCTCTCTCTCTGCACCTTTTTTTTTAAATGATTAAATATTTTACCTTCCAAAATAAAAGGGAACAAGAACACAGTCGACTGTAATAAAGATTGTCCAAGAAAATAGCTAAACCACATCCAGAACTTCGTGAAAAATAAAACACGATAAAAAAAAGGTTGTATAAGAGTTATGTGGTAAGAAAAGTGATTGTGTAATGTTATAGATTCGTTTTGTGTACCTTAGTTTTGTTTTTTTTTTTTGCTTCAAAAAATGCGAGTCCCACAAAATATTGTGTGTGTAGGAAATTTTTTTTATGATAAAAATCATGGATTTCAAACATCACAAACAATCAACAAAAATAAAATAAAATATATGATGCAACAAAGCTGTAATCGGCTTAAAAGAACAATTCAACTTTTATCATTAGAAAATCACGCTTAACAAAAAAATCTAGATAAATTTTGGGTTTTAATTTATTAAAAAAACCTTTTGATTTTAAAATTCGTATATTCAAGATTAGAGGCATATAACTAAATCAATTCCAAAAATCTAATCATGTCTAATAATAAAAATTGGTTTCTAAATCATATAATCGGGACTCTGATATCAAATGTTGGAAATCACAAAATAGGATTTTATAAAAGGGTTTGTTTTTTCTGTTGTTACTGCAGATAAGTTATCTGCAGTAAGCTCAATACAACGTCGTTTTGGGACTGAAATCATGGTGCTTTGTAATTTTAATTTATTTTAGAGTTATTATAGTCTTTATAATTATAATCTTATAATCTTTCAATATCAAAATGACGTCGTTTTGGAAGTAAATGCAGATAACTTATTTGCATTAACTGTAGAAATATTTTTCTGTTTTATAAAATTAGAATACCAACAGATTTAGACATATTTGTTGAAGATATAATTCTTGATTTCTATCTTCCTTCTTACTTGCTCCGATATTCTTGCAAAATTTGGAAGATTAGAATTTTCCTCTGCAGTTCACACTACTCTCCCTGATCATAACTGTCAATAAAACACGTTGTGGAGAGATTATTTTTGTATGTACCGTGAAGGAAAAGAAGACATAACCAAACTTATTAACTATAGTCTATTTTTCATTATGAACCTATGATTTAGATCTATATTATTACCAATACTAATAAGTGGTATATATATTCAAATCTAAATCAAAAAGTCCCTTAATTAAATAGATTTTATTATGATTTAGATCATTTTTATTAAAATAATAAAAACTACAATAAATTTAAACCTATAATAATTATAAAAATTTCTAACTTTTAGAAATATGAGCCTTCGAAATCAAGAAAGAAGGTACAATAATATACGGTTTTATATTTGCCGTGCTTGCTTTGTAGGAGTAGGTCTGTGATTGCAAGCTAATAAAGGACCCACCAATTAGAAGCTTCACATGATGAGGTCAGAAGCGTATACCAACAGAGGAAGGCCTTAGGTCGATTAGGAGCTTCACATATATAGTTTTATGACATTGACTTTTTCGCGTTGGGATCGTGTTTGTTGGTATTAATATTTATGAAAGAAAAACAAGTAGATGTGCGTGAGTTGTCGCGGTGCCCACAAAAATTAATCCCCCTCTCGTTCAAATGATGAGTAGGAAAAGAAAATAAATTTTTATGGATTTTATATATTTTTATTTATCATATTAATATTTTAAGTAAATAAATTTTATTAGATAAAAGTTAATAAAATATTTTAAAATTTATTTACATACATTTTTATTTTTTTAAGAAAGTTGAAATCTTAATAATTGCTTTAATTTTTAACTTTATTTTTAATTTTTTTTTTCTTTTTTTCTTTTCTATATGATATCAACCTGAAGACCCGAACGTTTCGCGTGAAGGAAGTGTAGAGTAGATAGGTGAGGATGTACCTAAGCGAAAAGATCAATAACATTCGGTAGGGTTGGCAATAATGAATCAATCTGTCGGGTTGGCTCGGCAAATATGAGCTGTCAACCCGAGCTAGTTCGGGAAAAAATGAACCAACCCGCGGGTCAAACAGGCCAGCTTGCGGGTTGAGTTTTTTTTATATATAAAAAAATACAAAATATAATATACAAAAATGGACAGAACTCACACATGCTGTCATCATCTTTATTCCTTCTCTAAACCTAAGTCCCTAATCTTCTCACATCCTTATCATTTTTATATTGTTAGGCTGTACTGACTTTGTTTGGTTCAAATATCTTACCCACTTGGAAGCAAGTGGTTCTGATTATTTCTTGATGTTGGTACAAATTTGCTGTGAAGAAAATTCGAAACTAGAATATTTTGCTTTTATTTTTCATTTTGTAACCCGTTGTTTAAGCTGATGAAAGCCACATAACTGATGCATTAATACTACAGCTTCATTTAAATAGACTGAAAACGAGCCAACTCGTGAGCTTTTTTTCAAGCCAACCCACGAGCCATATTTTTGAGCCAACCCGCGAGCCAACCTTAACCCGACTCGGGTCAGGTTGGGTTGGGTTTTCTGGCTCATTTCTTTTTAGGCAACCCTAACCCGAATCGTTTTTTTCGGGTTGCATGCGGGTTGGTTCTGGTTGAGCCGGGTTGACATATTTTGCCAACCCTAGATGTTGGTATTCCTCTTGGGGTTGCATCCGGGGAGGGAATAAATCTTTGGTACTACTGTTGTACCAAAGATTCAGTGTATCCCATCAATAAAAATATTACATGTCAGCTAAAATTCTTTTTTTTTTTCTGTCAAATTTTTTAACTTTCCTTTGATGTGTAATGCTCTCATTGATGAGATGCACCGAATCTAGGTACAACAGTAGTACCAAAAATTTATTCCGGAGAGGACAAATCAGTGAGATTTTTTTGGAAATCCGAGCTTTGCAGCAAAATAATATAGGCGGACTAAATCAAAAGATCGAGTTTTTAATTTTGGACTTTTTTACCCACCAATGCATTTTTCGAAATATTCCACATGTTAATTTTTTGATCAATCATATTATTAGACTAATGTAGAACAACACGTATCAAGTTCAAGTGTGTACGCGTATAACTGCGCGCCAATTTTCCAACGCGTCACCCACCTGCATTAGTTCTAATCGGTCAAACGAATCACTGGCCTTTCCCTTTTTCCAATTTGCTTTCCTTCAATTTTGTAGCATATTTTGTTGATTCTTTCCCGTAGAATACAATTTTTTCCTTTAGTCTAGTACGGTCACGTCATCATCGTTTAGGAAAAATTTTACATGATCCGACCCTTGTAATTTTTCTCTAGTTCCACTCATAATCAAAGTTTCTTTTTGACCATCTTATCCCTACTTTTTCTTTTATTTTCCTTTTTTATCCTCTACATACGAGAGGGAGCATTTATAAATTCTATGGGCCTAGACTATAGATATACTTCTCCATCGTTTATGATAATTTGATCGCCACACTACACATTTGCGTCTGATCGCGGCAAAATCAGATACGCTTTTCTGACAATCTGCATGCAACACAATGCATGCACATGTGGTCATGTTAGATATGGCAGTCCACGTCTCTTTCACGTTATACACGCATCTGGTTGGTGCACAATTATACATATAGACACTTGATATGTGTCTTCCTGCATTAGTCTAATAATATGATTGACCAAAAATCTAAATTGGTGAAATAATTCAAAACATGCATTGATACGTTCAAAGCCTTATATTTGCCATGCTTTCTGTGTGGCGACTTATATATGATGTTCCTTGTGGTTGACTATATAGTATTAAGTGTTTATATTATTGTGACTATTGTTGGGTTGCCAATGGCTTAGTCCTTCAAGAGAAACTCATTCGCTCCCAAGAAGATAACCCGCGCAAGTGCACGTATCAATTAATAAATGTGAGTATTAATGTCCAGATTATCGTTCCTATGAAGAAAGTATGCCAAGTTAATATTTTAATCTGTGTAAAAAAATAAAGGTTGATTAACAATATTGAACTATTTTGGTTTTTCGTTCCCTATTATCAGATTGAATATCCACAATCGCACGATATGAATATGAGTTTGGAAGGGAAACGAAACTGAATTAAAGGAAAATGCAGATACTCAAGACTAATCCATGGAATCCGTTACCCTTAGGTTGATAAGAAGGGTTCTTAGCCACGCATGGCTAAGGTAAACATAATTAAAAAGAAAAAAGAAAAAGAACACAAGATGAAAAAGAAGAACAGATTTAAATTGAAATTTCAAAGAAAATTTGTCAATCGTCAAACTCCCAAAAATCTGACTGTCGAAGGGTTTCCTAAATTTTTTCTTAAATAACCGTCATTCAAAACGGTTAGAGTTTTACCACTTCGGCCCATACATAAAATAAAATAAAACATTAAAACATGGCCTTGGGCCCCAAACACATTGGGTTCTAATCTGATTTACAAGTCCAAACGTCAAAATAAAATTCCAACAAAAACATGTCATCTTAGGCTCAGGTTTAAACCATCTTTCCGTCCGAATTGAGCTTCCGTAGCTGAAATAGAGATTGTAGCCCTTTCTATTAGCTACAAAATGCAACGCGAACGGAGTCAATTGGACATCTGTAGAGTGAGATATGGTCAAAATACGAAAGTAGTGTAAATCTAGAAAATTATGACGAAATCAATTAAACCCAATTAAAATCTAGAATTCTGATTTGACCCAAAAGATCTTTATTTAATTCAAATAAAACCTAAAAATACCAACCAAGAGTAATAAATAAGTGTAACAAAATATGTGTTATCAATAGTACCGTCATAAGTTACGGCAAAATACAGTTTCCATCGCAGTTATTGACCCAGTTTGAGCAATTAAATGATGACATTCTTATTTTTGTTAAGTCTTAAAGTGAAATTCTTGATGAATAAGTCTCACTAAAAGTGTGACTTCTGTTGGTCCCAGATGAACTCAAGAGGGGGGTGAATTGAGTTTATAAAATAATTCGCTAATTAAAAATTAACTCAAAGCAATAAATCAAGATAAGGGTAGCGAGATATTAACACAATAGTTTTTACGTGGAAAACCCAAAAGGGAAGGAAAACCACGGGCCCTAAAATCGAATACTGAAATTCGACGGGAAACTCCACTATGAAACTTGTGTACAAAGAGTTCTCTAGTATCCTAGTTTCCTAGTCTACCCCTTACACAAATTCCCAAACTAGTATCCTAGTTTCCCAGTACGAAACCCTAACCCTTTAGGATTCCGAAACCCTATCACACAAGAGTTCTCAACTTACTCTCAATTTCCAAGAAAAAGAGACATGCTGGTATCCCAGTTTTCCAGCACAAGAACTGGTATCCAAGTTTCCCAGTACAGACCTTCAAAAAGGTCAAGAAGAAAATTACAATTAAATGACTTACCTCAATGCTTCTTTTCCTCAAGCATATAGGTAATGTGAATTCCTATGGAGAAATATTCACTTTGCCAAAGGATGAATGTATGAATGAATGTTCTCGATAAAGCTCTTCAATTGATGCACAAGAAAGAATCCTAATCTTGAAAATATAATTATCTCTTTTCTTTCTTGTATATTCTTCTCTCTTCTCTCTATTGTATTTTCTCCCTTCTCTCTTATTTTTTCTCCACACTGAAATAATATACAATGAGCCCTATTTATAATAATAACATCTTAATCTATTATGCAATGCAATCCTAATCAAATCTTTGGCAAATAATATTTTATTTCTCTTACATGAAATCTAAAAAGATAAAATCTTTCCTAATCTCTACTTGATTCCATGCTTTTATATCTCTTCATGATATCTTCCATATCTTCTCCAATCTGCATGCAATCTTTAATTATCTTGAATATTGATCCCATGTTTTTTTCTCTCTTCATGATATCTTCTATATCTTTTTCAATCTTCATGCAATCTTCAATTATCTTGAATACTATTTCAAATCAGAATAAATATTATTCTAAAATCTCAAACAATCAGCTCATTAGTAATTTCAAGACAATAAAATATTATTAATTAAATTAACATTAAATTGATTGTAATCATCAAAACATATTTTAAATCAATATAACAATTAGGGTATAACAAATATCCAACAACTTCATGTAAGAGGACCCAATGAATACAATAATTGATATGATGATGTTGATTTATTGATGTCTTGTTATACTTGACATGCATGCCTGATAAATAAGTTATATTAAGAGTGGGCGAATTATATGCTTTCATTTCTTTTCAACTACCGAGTTACATGGATGGATCACTTACTTGGTGATAAGTGTCAAAGACACTATATTTTTAAGGTTAAGTATAGTTCAAATAATAATTAATATGATTAAAAATATAGTGTTAATTAATAAAATCCAAAAGATATAAAGATTCCAACAACTAGATAAGATCCTAATCTTTTTTATTATTTCAGGTTGTTTCATACTAGGAATAACAAATCACCAATTCTAAGGGATAAAGGCAGTTGCAAAGGATAAAGATTAAGAAAAATAAAGAATAAATCAATATTAATTCTTGTTCAAACTTCATCGAGCTGATCCAAATATTAAAAAGCCCAGTTTATTTCTTTAAAAGAACATGTTAAGGCCTATTCCATTCATTCTTGAATTCGGAAGATGGAGGACAACAGAGCTCATGATGGCTGCAGCTTAGGAAAGGGAAAAGCTCCGTTCCGAACCTGAGGAGCGGAGAAACGGTCAAAGCTTCACCGTGGAGACCGGGTTTTATATTGCTTTTATGAATTTTAGTTCTTTTCATCTCTTTCTTTAGTAATCTTGAATATGTTAGGCTAGTTCTATTTTAGTAGTTAGGAACATACGGAACCAATCGGTTCTTGAACGCTGTTTGCTTTTATTATGATTTATATTCTTGATTTAAATTATGCAATCAATCTGCAATTTATTCCTAGTCTTATTTATGATCTGGACAGTCTTGAATGAGCATTAGAGTCGTGCATGACAATAGGAATGTTGGTGTATCGATTTCGATTGGTTGATTGCTAGAATTTGTATGATCTAGGGATAGACTTATGAATTCTATAACCGTAGGTTCTTGCATTAATGCTTATTTTATGAAAAAGTACTAAGGGATTAGGCTTTGGATTAGAATAAAGGATTGGATTACCAAGGGATTGGAATTTAATCTATCATAGAAAGAGCTGTTAATAATTTGATCTTGAATGTAATCGTAAGTATATGCAAACTCTTTAAGAAACCATTGGGGAAGTTGAATCCTAACTACGCCTCTTTATTAAAACATAAAACCAATTTCTAGATTTACTAATTCTGAATTTATTTTCTAAAATATTAAAAACTAAAAATAAGTTTACAAATTCTGTTTTTAATTTAATCACAATATTCTAAAGAAATTCTTTTACGATCTATCCAACTTTAGTTGAATAGATAAGTTATTGCTTGGTCATTAGTTCTCGTGGGATCGACAACTTTTCTTATCACTTTATTACTTGTACGATCGGTGCACTTGCCGAGTTCGCAATAAGTTTTGGCGCCGTTGCCGGGGACTGATTTAATCAACATTAATTTTATTTATAAAATTATAGATTGGATCATTTTTTATTTTTTATTTTAGATTTAATTTTATTTTTCTTATTTTTATTTTGCTTACTTTATTTTATTTTATTTTAGTTATTTATTTTTATTTTTGTTGTCATTTTATTTTATTTTCTTTCTTTGTTAGTTTAATATTTTTATTTTTATTTATTTTATTTAGTTTTGTTATTTCACTTTATTTTCCTAGTTTAATTTGTTTGCTTTAAAATTTAAATTTTAAATTTTCTATTAGTTAGTGGTTTCCGTTAGTTGGTTTCTCTGAACCTTAGTTTCTGGTGTAGGCATCTGCGAGACACTGTTGACACCAGTGCCTTACAGTACAAACCAGAGTTAGGAAGAACAAAAATGAAATAAATAAAATTTAGAAATATTTAAAATTAAAAAAAAAAGATTTGGTTCTTTAAGAGATATTGTCAACATCATGGCTGATCAGTTTGAAATTTCACTAGAATTAGAGGAAGAATTGCTCAACATAGAATATGAAAAACTTTTTGAGGGTAAACATGCAGAGGATCCTCATGATCTAATAAATCAGTTTCTGAAATTTTGCAATGGCATAAGGATAGAAGGAGCCACTGAAGATTCCATTAAGGTCCATTTGTTCCCCTTCTTTCTGAAAGGTAGAGCTAAGACGTGGTTGAAGTCTCAACCTCGTCGAAGCATCTCTACATGGGAGGACCTGAAATTCAAGTTTTTGAACAAATACCCCCTCTTATCTAAAGCCAAAAAGGCTAAAGAGGAGATTGATTCCTTTGCACAAAAGGAAGGAGAATATTTACATCAAGTTTGGGCTAGACTTAAAGGATTATGTAGAAAATATCCAAATCACCTTCTTGAAGATTGGCAAGTGGCTCGCACTTTCTACAATCGTCTATGTCCACTTTCAAGAATAAATTTAGATCTAGCAGCTGGATGGCCACTTTATCTGAAGAAACCTGAAGAAGTTCTAGGGCTGATCGAGAAAGCGGTTTACGAAGAATATCAAGCACTCAATGCCCAGCCAGTAGTTGAGAAAAGAGTCAATGAGGAGTCATACATTCTAACTCAAGAGCAGTGTATAAAACAACAAAAGGACATGAGAAACTCACTGAATATGCTGAAAGAAATTCGCACTTGAAGGATCAATATTTGGAGAAAGCTACTGAAGAATCCGAAATCAAGGAGGAATCTGCTGCAGAAGAAGAATCCAAAGTTGAGGAATATTCTGAAGCGGGGGAAGAGCGAGTGGATGAAATTTATGCGGAAGAAACCCTTTCTCCAATGAAGATCACCCTCCTGCAGTATCGTGATAAAGCACTAGAAATAGAGGAATATGGAACTGAAGAGGATGCAAACTATGAGGTGCTAGAGATGAAATCTTCAAACGAGCAAGATTGCGAGGAAACTAATCTTTTGATTTCACCTGAGGCATCCAGTGAAAGAAGCACTGGCATTCTCACCCCTATAGTAGACATATATGTTGAGCCAACTTTATATGATGTTGAGACCACTGTGAATCAAAGGCCGATGACCTTATTGGAGAAAATGGGAATAAAGCATATAAGGTCCGCAAAAATGACTCTACAATTTCCCGATCGCGCTATTCAAACGTTAGTGTGTATTGCTGAAATTGTGTTGATTAGGGCGGGAAATTTTGAATACATAGAAAATTTTGCAGTCATTGATGTGGATGAGGACCCTAATATTTCTCATTTTCTGGAAGAACCATTCATGGCCATTACAGATGCAGTAGTAGTTGAGCTGAAAGATGAAGTGATTCACTAGGTGGAAGGAAACCAGATAAATTTTGCTGCTTTTATAATTAATTCTCCATCACTTACATCCTTCTCCTCAGATTTACATGCACAATTTGTTGAAGACAAATGAGGAGGAAAAACAAGACTCAAAAATCCTCATCTATTAAGAACTAAAAGCAAACTCAAGGTTCAGATAAAGAAAACAAAAAAGACGACTATGACCAAGAGAACAAAGCCAGCTTTGGTTCTTTGATACAAGCCACCTTGATCATCTGTCAACGTCAAGCTAATGACGTTAAATAAGCGCTTGTTGGGCGGCAACCCAACAAATTTTCTTGTTTTCGATTATTATTATTATTTTATTTTATTTTATTTCTTTTGTTTTAATTTCTGAGCTCCATGGTGATGTATTTTGACAATTTTCTGATGCTACTGATTATTTTTGTTGTTATTACGTGCTCCTTGTTTCTTATGTGTAGTCCATTGCTGAGGACAGCAAAATTCTAAATCTGGAAATGAGGAGCACTGCCATATACAGTAGTAGTCATACTTCCCTGTGAGGAGCTGCAAAATTTTTCAAAAAAATAGAGAAAATTCTTTTCCTTATTCCCCTTTATTTTATTTTGTTTCTTCTCTGTGTCTGAATTATTAAATCATGTTAAGTAAGAATTAGTCAGTAAAATTAATTTATGATGTGACGACTTAGAATATATATTTTATTTTAGGAATAAACATTGTTTGAGTTAGTCTAAGAGTCGGTAAGAATAATAAGATTACAGTATGAGTGATTGAGAAAGAGCATAAATTACTGAATTGCACATATATAACCGTGAAGTTTGAGCCTAAATAGAAATTTCTTTTTAGTGTGCATTTCAGTGTTGAAAATATTATCAGAACTTGTTTATTTTCTCCTTTAAGTAGTTGTTTGCATGCATGTCTGAAATGATTAAGGCATTTTATTGTTTTAGCTACTTAGCCAAAAAGCTGACCATTATGATATCCTTTGTTTAGCCCCTGAGCATAAGTTGTTTCTTGTCTTAATAACCTATAGTTTAAATAGCCACTCCACATACACATCTACCTTAAATCAGATTGGATTATAGAAATTTCTTTGTAGGGTGTAAACATGATTACTTTGTCATGTAATTCAAAGTGGTGGAAAAAGAGGTTAGGTGAATGGAGCAAAAGCAAAAGTTAAAAATGGTGAAAAAGAAAAACCTTTATTGCTTCTATGCAAATAAAAGTGTTGAAAGAAAATGAAAATGAAAATGAAAAAGAAAAGTATTAGGGGTTGAAAAAGAAAAGCATAGAAAAAGAAAAATACAAAAGTGCTGAAAAAAGAAAAAAAGAAAAAGGAGGAAAGAAAGGATAAAAAAGATTATTGTTTGAGTGTTTACACTTTACCATGATCTTTCCGTATTTCAATGTTTTAACTAGTTTTTCCTTAGTTATCCTACCTTTAGCCCAGCCCTATTACAACCTGAATAAAGACATCTTGATCTTTTGTGCATGTGAATTAACTGTGGAAAGTGAGAATATTATCAAGCTTATGAAAATATTGATACAGTGAAAATTTGAGTGAAACACTTACCCTTAGATAGATGAGTGATAAGTGACTTGATATATCCAGTGAGGGATGTGTTGAAATTCAGTTTTTATGCTTGATTGATAGAACTCATGCTTTGATTTTTTAACCTGCTCACTTCAAGGCTGCTTAGCAAAAAAATGTTGGTTCTTAAAAATCCTGTTATTTTCTACCTAAGTCTGACCATTTTTAAATTGTTATACTGCCTAGTCTTATATTAAGCATGTTTACATTATTCCATGTTTTTAATTTTATTCATTGTTGAGGACATCAATGAGTAAATCTGAGAATGATTTGATAAGTGTCAAAGACACTATGTTTTTAAGGTTAAATATAGTTCAAATAATAATTAATATGATTAAAAATATAGTGTTAATTAATAAAATCCAAAACATATAAAGATTCCAACAACTAGATAAGATCCTAATCTTTTTTATTATTTCAGGTTGTTTCATACTAGGAATAACAAATCACCAATTCTAAGGGATAAAGACAGTTGCAAAGGATAAAGATTAAGAAAAATAAAGAATTAATCAATATTAATTTTTGTTCAACGAGCTGATCCAAATATTAAAAAGCCTAGTTTATTTCTTTAAAAGGACATGTTAGGGCTCATTCCATTCATTCTTGAATTCGGAAGACGGAGGACAACAGAGCTCATGATGGCTGCGACTTAGGTAAGGGAAAAGCTCAGTTCCGAACCTGAGGAGCAGAGAAATGGTCAAAGCTTCACCGTGGAGACCGGGTTTTATATTGCTTTTATGAATTTTAGTTCTTTTCATCTCTTTCTTTAGTAATCTTGAATATGTTAGGCTAGTTCTACTTTAGTAGTTAAAACGAGACGGAACCAATGGGTTCTTGAACGCTGTATGCTTTTATTATGATTTATATTCTTGATTTAAATTATGCAATCAATTTGCAATTTATTCCTAGTCTTATTTGTGATCTGGCCAGTCTTGAATGAGCATTAGAGTCGTGCATGACAATAGGGATGTTGGTGTATCGATTTCGATTGGTTGATTGCTAGAATTTGTATCTAGGGATAGACTAATGAATTCTATAAACGTAGGTTCTTGCGTTAATGCTTATTTTATGAAAAGTACTAAGGGATTAGGCTTTGGATTAGAATAAAGGATTGGATTACCAAGGGATTTGGATTTAATCAATCATAGAAAGAGCTATTAATAATTTGATCTTGAATGTAATCGTAAGTATATGCAAACTCATTAAGAAACCATTGGGGATGTTGAACCCTAGCTACGCCTCTTTATTAAAACTTAAAACCAATATTTAGATTAACTAATTCTGAATTTATTTTCTAAAATATTAAAAACTAAAAATAAGTTTACAAAATCTGTTTTTAATTTAATTACAATATTCTCAAGAAATTCTTTTATGATCGATCCAACTTTAGTTGAATACATAAATAATTACTTGGTCATCAGTCCTCGTGGAATCGATAAATTTTCTTATCACTTTATTACTTGTACGACCGGTGCACTTGCCGAGTTCGCAACACTTGGCTTCGAGCCTGCTCATTCAGCAATGTATGAAACTCCATGTATATATATGTATCGTGAAATTAAGCTTGATGTTTCCAAGTTACTTGAGCACACATATACAGCGAACAATAATATGTACAATTAACCCAATTAGTATGGCTTTATGTACAAGTAACCCAATTAGTATGGCTTTATGTACAAGTAACCCAATTAGTACGAAATTGATCAAGATGTTGATAATAAATGTTATGAAATGTATAGTCTTTACAATGCCATGACTTATCGGGGGCATTAGATTGAAGTTACACATCACGATATCAAGCATAATAATATTGGCACTTTGTGTATAACAAAATGCATGGCATTATATTTTAACAGTTGCGACAGAATTTTATTACCGTCGTAAATTATGAAATTACCCTGTTGCAAATTCCCTCGCAAACCTTGACCAGATATACCGTCGCAACATCCACCGCAAATTGCGACGGATAATTTCAATAACCCTCGCAAAATAAGCCCTCCAGATTTGCGTGGAATTTTCTTGTTGTAAATTTGCCCATCGCAAATAATCGTCGCAGAGTTTTCACTTTTGCGACTGCTTTACTTTCAGTCGCAAATTGCAACTGATTTGCATCGAATCTACAACGGAATTTGCGTCTATTTTTTGGCGTCGAAACTATAGACCCATTTCTGTCGTCATTTGTAAATTAACGCAAATTCTATTTGGTTTTTTCCGTTGATAAACCTTTAGTTTATCTTGTTTTATAGGTTAAATTAATATAAATTATCAAGTTGAATAAGTCAAAAATTAGGGTTTTAATACAAATATCATGAACATTATCTGATTATGAATTAATTAAATACTATTTGCTATTTTTAAGGGATTTGATGACAAATGGAGTCAAAGAGAAGATATGGATAGATGGAGAGCAAAACAAAAAGATTTAATGATCTTATCAAGATTCTCAAGTTATTAGAGAGGGGGCTTAAGCCCCCGATTCGAAACTAAAGCCTCCAAAAATCAGCAAATGGCCTCTGCCTAAGCAAGCTTAAGCCCCAATTAGCAAGCTAAAGCCTCCTGTATAAGCAAATATGTTCGGCCTTAGCAAGCTTAAGCTCGCTTCAGCATGCTTAAGCGCGAGCCAAGGAGGAATTTCAGACGCGAAGAGCGCGCTTAAGCGCGCTCCAGCAGGCTTAAGCGCGCTACGTGAAATTTTCATACAATCTTCAGCAGGCTTAAGCTCGATCCAGCAAGCTTAAGCGCGAACGTTACTTCTGCATTCGTAAATCAGCAAGCTTAAGCGCGAATGAGCAAGCTTAAGTGCCCCGAATGATCCAACTTAAGCCCACTTGAAGAATCCACTTAGGGCACGAATTCTTTACCCTTAAAAACACATTTTGGGGTTCAGAATCAAAAAAATTTCATATTCTAAGAGAGTCTTTGGTACTTGGAGGCAGAGGGAACGCAGAGAAACACTCGGTTCATGTTCGTGAGCGGCGGAGACGGATCAACATCAAGTCTGCACTGGGGATATTGAAGATTCACCAATCATCTATGGAGTTTGGGGGAGCTTTATTATTGTCTTTCATTCTTGATATTGTTATGTCTGGCTAGTTCTTTAAGTAGTTAGGGTTAGATGGAATTTAATCGATTTATTATGCTTTAAACAATTCGTATGTTAATTTTCCTTTATATCATGAATGAAATTATCTGTTTTTAATGCTTTATATAGGCTTGAATCTTATATAATGATCGTAGGTAAATGCATGACAATAGGAATGTTGGTGTGTGATCCTTATCTGATAATTTCATCGTACACTTTATGATTCTAGGGATAGACATAGAGTTTGCGTAATCTTTAAGGGTGTGTTTGGTACAAGAGAAATTTTTTGGTGACCGGGAATCATGATTAATAGGAATTCAGTAGAAATTGAGTTTACTTGGAATCTTACGAAAGATGTGTTTGGTTCGCCAAAATATTACCGGGAATATTGGGTAAAAATTACTGATTCCATATTTGGTTTAGAACGAAATATGATTTGGAATATGAGGTTATTTTACAAAAATAACCCCAAACTATTTTTACTTTTGTAATTGATAGATTGGGTCTAGATTTTTATGTGTATTGGGGTATTTTTGTCTCAAAATTTATTGTTGTGCTTTCCCTTTACTTGGTATTCTGATTGGTATTCCGAATTACCATATTATTTTTGGTAATCTGAACAGTGACTTTTCTTTATAAATCAAATTACCAGTAATCCTTGAATATCCGGGAATCGTAATTTGTTCCTTCTACCAAACGTGGTAATTACATTTACCAAAGAAGGATTACCGGTAATCCTCTCCAAAAACTTGAACCAAACACCCCCTAAGATTCTTGAACCTAATGCTTGCATTCTTTGGGAATAACCGGGGAACTAGGGTTCTTGCAAGATTGTGAAGATTTAGGGTAACAAGGAATTGAGCCATAATTACATAAGAGAGAATTGATTAGATTGATATTAAGGACGATTAACATTAAGAAGGAATTCAAACATAATAAAGAGATTAAAGGAAATCGAACCCCTAGTTACGTTCTTTTAAATCAGTAAATTCAAATCTTTAAATTCTTTCTTTTAATTATTGCGATTAATTAGTTTTAATATTCCAAAGTTTGAATTCAAATCATGTTTCAAATACAATTTCGATTGTCCAACTAAATTTGCAATAGTGAATTAGTGCTTGAGTATAATTCTTGTGGGAATGATATCTTATTCAATCATTATATTACTTGTACGATCGGTGCACTTGCCGTGAGTCGCAACATTCGTCGCAGAATTTCCGTTGCTATTTGCACATTTTCTAGTAGTGATAGGTCTAGAACAACAACGCTAAAATGTGCAAGTAAATATGCATATTTTCCATATATATATATATATATATATATATATATATATACTTAATTTTAAGTTACAATGTAGTTTTAATATATTAAAATTTAAAAGTATTCTCACTTATTATATTTTATATTTTATAGACAAATTCATTTTAAAGAAATTTAAAAAAAAATGTGACCGAGAATACGAATGTTACCTTGATCAAAACCCAAATTAGCAGTGAACCCAAAAAAAAAAACCAAATTAGCTGATGACAATATTTTTTAAGTATACAAAAATAAGAAGATATAAGAAGTTAATAGAAACAACAAACTCTTCCACACTCAAACGAGGACGAGAATTGAAAATCCAGAAGCCGTGCAATAAATTGTGCAAACTAAATTAACAGCTAACATATTATTATTTTAATGCAAAGGTTATGTTTCATTATTTTATTTTTTAATATTAAATAATAATGTATTAATTATAAATTTATTAAGTTGCTAACGTGACGCCGCAAGAACACATTGATGCTAGAGGACTGTTAACTAGTTAATATCACCAAAGAAGTGATACAGATCCTTCACGTGTCAGTGATAGCATGACAAGTGGGCAACATGACAAGGAGAAAGTGAGAGAAAGAGGGAGAGAGAAAGAGTAGTTGATTTTTTTTTCTTTAGTGCAAAAATGTGTTGATTTTATGATCTGTATTCATGAAAATGCACGCATCTATCATTTTCCTTTACATTAATGCAAGCAGGTGCAGCAACGATTGAGTATGTATGGCCATGTGACTCGAATTGATATCTTTAGACTTTAGGTTGCAATGCACAGATTGCAAATTTGCAATTAAATCACCTGATAAAGAATCTTGAGATACACCACTCCAAAAATTAACTTAAAGGGTGAGAGTGCTAAGGCCTTATAAACTCCACATTAATTGCACATATAACCACACGGCCCCTCACACGAGAGCCCATTGGGCTTGAAGAGTGGACAATGCAACAGGCCCAGCCTACCTGTGCTAAGAAACGCCACAAGAGAAAGTGGGGGGCGGCGAGGCTCTGATACCATGTAAAGAACCTTGGGATACACCACCCTAAAAGCTAGCTCAAAGGGTGGGAGTGCCCAAGGCCTTATAAACTCCACATTAGTTGCACATACAACCAATGTGGGACTATATATCTCAATAACATACTTAATTTTTGTCCATAAATTATGTTTCATTAATTTTTTTCACCTTAAATTAAGTGATTTAAAAAAATATGAAAAATGTGTAATAATTATTTTACGAATATATTCTTTTATGAGAGTAAAAGAATGTAAGTTGTGTCATTTAAAAAGATAAACACTTTTTCCTTGATTAAATGTTGACCTGTGCTAAGAAACGCCACAAGAGAAAGTGAGGGGCGGCGAGGCTCTGATACCATGTAAAGAACCTTGGGATACACCACCCTAAAAGCTAGCTCAAAGGGTGGGAGTGCCCAAGGCCTTATAAACTCCACATTAGTTGCACATACAACCAATGTGGGACTATATATCTCAATAACATACTTAATTTTTGTCCATGAATTATGTTTCATTAATTTTTTTCACCTTAAATTAAGTGATTTAAAAAAATATGAAAAATGTGTAATAATTATTTTACGAATATATTTTGGTGGTGTTTTTGGTGGAAGCAACATTTAATCAAGGAAAAAGTGTTTATCTTTTTAAATGACACAACTTACATTCTTTTACTCTCATAAAGAGGTGGGACTTATACCTTTATTTTTTTTGTTCACTCTTTTTTTTCTTTATCTATCTTTTTTTCTCACTTAAAATGACACAATTTTATATCTTTTAAAATGACACACACTTTAACGTTTAATCAAATGTGCAGATTCTAACAATATTACACAGGATGTGACACTATTACAAAAAAACAAAAACAAAGCCAAAAATTGAAGAAACAAGACACAAGCAATCGCAACTGGAAATGGACATGATATATTCTACATCCTCAGCACTCAATAGAAAATTCTACTATCTTAGGAGAGAGCTTATTCTATGCTATTATATTGTGAATATCATGTTCTTCCCCGTCCATATTTTTTACAGATCGTCATGATCATTAAAAGCATTACTGATAGTATTATTTTTGGTTGCAATAACTATTTACGGTCATATTTTATCATGAGCTATTATCAGGCCATCATGGATCCAACAATGGCCTCGTAGCTTCGGAATCTTCAGTGGTTTCTGATGGCTTTGACTGAGTCATCTTTTGCATTTCTTTGCTCTTACCCCATAGCACCGCATATAGTCCAATCACAATCAGCACCGATCCAATCGCACTATTGATAATATAAAAATCAAAATAAAATCGAATTAATTCATGAATGCCAAGGCCAGCAATATATATATATATATATATATATATATATATATAGGTGGAAAAAATATTTAGTGCATACCTTCCCAAATATAATTTTTCATCCAACGTCAGAGAAGCAACGATAGCCACAAGCACAAGCATTAGAGGGTTGAAAGAAGATGCAAATAAAGGGCCTCTCACTCGTATGCAATATGCAATGAAAATAATCATAAATCCGGAGGCCATAATTCCCTGTAAATAACACATTAACTCACATAAAATATCATTCATAATTAGCATATTAATGTAGTTCACAAGTCACGACTAAGGTGCTAGTTAACAATGAGTATACCGAGTACGCCGCAGTTAGGAGCCTGACATCCCAACCCATTTTCCATTGGTTCCAATCCCTCTCAACACAAAGACCAAAAATAATGGATTGTATTGCTCCTATTGTACACATCAAAGCTATGCTTGTGTAATAGCATGGATATACCTCATTTATCTTAGCCTGTGCAATATAAAGTAATTAATCAATGAACAAGAAACACCGCAAGTCAAATGACAGCTTCACAGACATCAAAGTTATTTTATTTTTATTTATTTTTTGCAGGAATTCCTGCATGAGAATTTTGTTTGCCTATATATATATATATATATATATATATATATATATATAAAATATGCAACTAGGCTATAGAAACACAAGTTCACCTGAATGATCAGCCACACAGAGAAACAGAAGCAGCTTGCTATGACGCTTAGAGCACCCAACAATTCATTACTACCAGGGTCAGCGTTCTCGTGCCCTGGTAGTAATGAATAAAGGTTGAAATGAAAAGGCCAAATATCAAATACTATCCCTTTATAAAAGGCCAGCACCATTGCCCCAACAAGTCCACTTATAGTTCCGAACACCTTGGCCTTTCCTGCTGCTGCTCCCCAATTTAATTTTTCGAAACTATAGAAACATGGTATCATTTAGATATGAAAAAAAAAATTGATCAGTTTAAATAAATAAAAAATTTAAAACAAATATGAATAATATGAAAAAAAAAATAGACAAAATATCATTTTAAATATAATAGGTATGATTTCGGTTTGATTTAGATTAGATCAGTTTTTAAATTCGGATGTGAAAATTGATCCAATTCAATTAATTATTTAGTCTATTCAATTTTAGAGTTTGACTCAATTTTTTATTTGATTAAATGAATTCGGTGTTAAATACCCAGAGCCAAGACCTTTGTTCATCAAGCCAAGTCTTGTTGGGATTTTCAACATTAATTCAAGAAAGAAGATCAAGTATAGTGCCAAGGTGAGTAAACGTACCCGATGGAAATGGCCAAGATAAAGGTGATGGAAGGAATAAGGTTGTAGAGTGCGGACACCAAGGTTGCTGGCGCTAATGTCATGGCTCCGTAGAATAAGTTTTGAAATAAAGTTCCACTGTTCCATTATATATATATTCATATAAGTTTTTTTAATGAAACATCAATTAACAATGTACGTACACGACGAAAGTTGTGACATGGAGCAAATGGTAGAATTTACGTAATACATACCCAAACAATCCACTGAGAAATGCCAAACCAAACACCTTCCAAGTCATGTTTGGTCTCTTCCTGTATATAGCAGAAACAAAATATGCAAAACCAATAGGACAAGTTAATCTATTGCCCAAGTTTCAAGTTGAAAGAAACTATAATGTTTGTTTCTTTTCAATTTAAATTAAGTATGTTAGGGAATTCACATCATTAGTCATGATAACTAATCATAATAATAGTCTTTTAATTAGTAATACGATTGAGTTAATATACTAAATTTCCTTATGCTTATGCAAGTTGCAAAATAAACACTTGCCTCTCAAAAACTAAAGCAAGGGGAATAGTGGTAAGCGCTGCGAAGGCGAGACGGTAGGCTGAAAGAATAATGGTGCTCATTCCATCATAAATGGTAAGCTTGTAGAGTATATTGCAAGCTGCAAATGTGATCTGCACTATCGCCATTAGCACCGCTGGTCTCCATTTATCCCACATGCCACCCTTCATCTTCAAGAATGGGCCCTAACCTGCGTTTGAGATCCAAATGCATATATAAAGAAAGGAAATTTGGATCAAACTTTGCCAGTAGTTGATAACCACGAAAATATATAATAACAACAAAATAAATATAAAGGAAATAAAATTATAATAAGTGTCACGAGTCACACGACCCGGGAAACGAGGGAGAAAAAAAGAAGAAATCATTAATAATTTTTTTATTGGGTTGTAAAAAAAAGACTGCGAAGCTCTTAAAAACTGAAAGTATTCTTTGTAACTAATTAAGGCATGTTTGGATGAGTTATTTTTTTAGGAAAAAAAATAATTCGATTATAAAATTTGTTTAAATGTTTGCTTTTAAAAGTCTGTTTGGAGTTTTTTTAAGATAAAAGATTTTTAAGCTAAACCTAGAAAAAGCTTAAAAACTGTTTGGTAATTATATAAAACTTTTAGCTTAAAAGTTATTTAAAAGCTCAAACCTCATTTCAAGAAAAACTAATAAGAGCTTAAAAATAAATCTCCTTCTAGGAGCTTTTGGCTTTTGACTTTTTGCTTCATTATAATTTTTTTTAGAGTAAATACCTTTTTTGGTCCTCAGCAAATTTCATGATACCCGCTTTAGTCCCTAGCAAATAAAAAGGCTCATCGTGGTCCCTAAGAAATTCAAAATGGACACATTTTAGTCCTTTTAGGGACTAATATGGGTCTTTTTTGAATTTGTGAGGGACCGCGATTTTAACTAAATGAGTCCATTTTGAATTTCTTAGGGACTACGATGAGCCTTCTTATTTGCTAGGGACTAAAATGGGCATTATGAAATTTGCTGAGGACCAAAAATGGTATTTACTCTTTTTATTATTATTATAAGAGCTTTTGAAAAATTTGTTTGGCCTAGCTTCTACCCATAAGTAGAAGAGAAGTTAAAAAAGAAAAAAAAAATGAGGATTCAAACCGGCACTAAAAAAAAACAGTAGTCACAACAAAAGCTAAAAAACCAACTTTTTTTTTAAATTAAAAATTTTAGTTTATAAAAAAACAAAAGCCTAAAGCCAAATAACTTTTTAAAAACCAAATATATTTTTTTGAAATTTAAATACTTTTACCTTTATAAAAGGGAAAACTTCAAAAAAAAAAAAACTCTGTGAGTTTTTTTAATTATCACTTACCCCTTCATAATTTTTTTGAATTACTTACACTTTTATTTAGATTTTTTTATCACTTATCCCTGACTTAAAGTTTCTTTATCATTTATCCATCTCACTTAAAGAGATAAATGATATAAAAACTTTAAGTCAAGAGTAAATGGTTCAAAATTTTATGAGAGATAAGTGATTATGAGAAAAGTAACAGATGTTTTTTTAAAATTTTCCCTTTATAAAAAGAACATCCAAAATAAATAAGAAATAAAATTTTTTTTTTTTTTACCCGCCCATCCAAACGGGCAGTAAGTATCGAAAAGGTGGTGAATTAGATTGGATTGCATTGATTTAATATTATTAAATCGATCTAAAGTAGTTTTGATTGGATTAGTTTTTTGATTTTTTTTAGAGAGGCAATAAATAAACTCCAAAAATACATAGCAAAGAGATAACAAAAACTAATTCAAACACCAAAAAAAAAAGTGTTCGGTATGGATTATATATATATATATATATAGGAGAGTTATATTTACAAATTTTTTTGTTTATAATCTACATTATGTACTCTCAGAAATACACTGGGTTACTATATGTATTTTCGGGAGTACATCATGTAAATTACAAAGATTTGTAAACAAATCTTTTTCTCTATATATATATATATATATATATATATATATATAAACAATATTTTTACAGCCACTTTTTTTGGTACATAACTTTTTACATTCACTTTAGATAAAGTTAACTACAACTACCCTTTATCTACAGCTATGTACTTGTAGTACATAATTATAACATTAAAATTATTTTTTTTCTCCCATTCAGCTAACATGTTCTGAAAAGTAACTAAGGAGAGAAAAAATAACTTTAATGTTATAATTATGTACTACCGGTAGTATATAATTATAAAGGATAACTGTAAATAACCTTATCTAGAATGGCTGTAGAAATATTTATCTATATATATATATATGGGTTTTATGTTTATCATGTAACATGATATAACATCACTTTCCTACACACACATTAAAGAGGTGAGGTCCACATGTTTTTCTTTCTTTTTCATCATTCCACTTTTTCTCTCCATCTTTTTGTGTGTGTTGGAAATAACACTTAAATCATGTAACATAACACTAATAAAACCCTATATATATGTGTGTGTGTGATAATTTCTTAAATAAAAGTTTGGTTTGGTTAGAATTGGATCAATTTTTAAAATCTGAATTAAAAGTTTTTTAATTAGTTTGTAATAATAATAATAATAATAATAATAATAAGGGCTTTATTTCTCTTATGTAATATGAGAGAAGTTATCTTATGTTGTGAGATAAATAAAGTGGGATTCACCAATTTTTTAAAAAAGAAAAAATGAAGAAAAGGAAAGGCAATCTTTTTATGTGAGTGTAACATGAGAGATGAATCTTATTTAACATAAAAGTATAATTTCTCTAATAATAATAATAATAATATTTTTATTAGATCGATCTAAAGTTTTTACCAAAAGAAATGGATTAAAGTAGTTTTGATTGGATTAATTTTTTTGATTTTTTTTAAAGAGGCAATAAATGAACTCAAAAAATACATACTAAAGATAACAAAAAATAATTCAAAATCTTAAATATAAAATAAGAAAACATGAGACACAATAACATACTTCAAACTAATTTATAACTGAAAAACTTATAAATTAATAAGACGTAAATTAAGGAATAAAGCCATAGAAAAAATAATTTGTAAAAACTGGTGTAGACAACGACAAACTACAAGTAAAGTGTTCGGTATCCACACCAGAAAAAAAAACAATTTTTAAAATCATAATTAAAAGTATGATCCAATGCAATGAAAAAATGAGGAAGGTTATACTTATAACTTTTTTTTTTACAACCTCTTATAACCATATCTTAACACCGTTGATTTCCGCTAATCAACGGTTAAGATTTATTGCGAATTAATAATTAATTAATAAATTTAATTTCTAAAAATCTTAACCGTTGATTGACGGAAATCAACGGTTAAGATATGAGTTGTAAGATGTTGTAAAGAAAAATAGGTTGTAAGTATAACATTCCACAGAAAAAATTGAGTTTTCTTATTTGATTTTAAATTTTCGGTTTTTTATTTCCGATAAATTATATTAATTTGAACATCTCTATAAGTAAGGTTGAAGAGTTTGATTATACCCGTGAATAATAAAATTTAGAGTAAACATCCTTTTTAGTCCCTGGCAATATCTACGAAGTCCTTTTCAGTCCCTAGCAATAAAAAAGGACCAAATTGGTCCCTGAAAGTACAAGAAAAGGGTCACTCTACATATTTGGGAGTTGACATAAGGACTAACATGGCTCTTTTTTTGTAATTTCAGGGACCAATTTGGTCCTTTTTTATTGCCAGGGACTAAAAAGGACTTCGTAGATATTGACAGGGACTAAAAAGGGTGTTTACTCTAAAATTTAAATCTTACCACATTTTTAATATATATATTTTAAATAATTACCCTAAATCGATCGTACAAATGAATTAATACCATAAAAGTATCTATTTTCTTCCTCAAAGCAAGCAACATCAAATAAAACTAAATATTTACAAAACGCCAAAAGAAAAACGGATTTACAAAAAAAATATTACATTCTAGCAGGACTTGCGATTTATATATCGTTAGTGCAATGAATTTTTCTTTTTTCTGGTGGAAAGTGCATTGAAAATCTAAAACTAACGTGATTTAAAAAAAAACAAATTGTTGGTAAATTAGTATATAATCAATATTCTATTTTATAAAATAAATTCACTCATGCAAATGCTTGAAGATAACATCAAGTTATATAATGAATCCGTATATAAATCGATTGACATTGAAAGTTCTATAAAGCCATATAATCAATATTGAGGACTATAAGACTATTGCATAAATTTATAAATCATAAGGACTTTAAAGAAACTTATTTGATAGTTAAAATTTTATTTGATCATGTCATGCAAGCATTAGAATAAGCAAAATAATAATAATAATAATAATAAGGGAAAAATTATTCTCATACTACATGAGATAAATTTTTCCTCCTACACACTCTTCGATAACTGTGCTATTTTTTTTCAGGTGATGGAGCCCACAAATTTATCTCTATAACATGAGATAACTTATCATCTTTAACATGAGATTAATAAAACTCTAATAATAATTGGCATTCAAAGAACAAACCTTAATACAAAACCCGTTGTAAACTCAATCTATTATTTTGTTGGGTTCAAACTAAGGGAACCACGCTTAGAGTACCGATGATAACTCGTACAATCATTTCTATATTAATAGTAATATTATAGAGAATCTAAAACCTTTATCAATTTTTTGATTATACTTTTCATACGAAAAAAATTAATTAAAAAATATTTTAAAAGTTCAATAATAGTCAAATAATTCTTAAAAAAGTGAAATTAAAAAAAATAATATTTTTCTTTAAAAATATTTTAAAAAAATATATAAAAAAAATACCTTAAACAGTCTTTGTATCTCAGCAATGCGAAAGAAGAGGTGAAAATGGTGCAGAGGTTGAAGATTGTGTTTGGTTGATGCTGGTTTTCAGTGGTGGCTTATGGCTAAGATGGGTGGTTGCCGCCGGTGGTTTTGATCTGTTTGTAGTGGTTGATTTCGGTGTTGGGTCTCTGGATGTGAATTTGGCTTGGAAGAGTTTCTGAGTTCAGTGTAGGTTCTGGCTGAGGTCGCGTCTGCAAAGGTTATGGGGTTTTGTTCGGTGATTTACTCAGATGTCGAAGGTTGCTGTTTTTGTGGTTGACGGGTTGGAGTAATTTGACTTGAAAATTGATGTTGCAATTTCTGGAATTTTTTTTTTTGTAGACTGAACAATAAGGCAGAGGACAGCGTGCAAATCGTGCTGTGCTCTTTGAGAGAGATGATGTGCTTGTAAGGTGCCGCACGAAGGCATTTATAGAGGGAGGTAGAAAATATAAAAATATAAAAAATATAAAATAAATGAGGTAGGATCCTTTGACAAAATTTGACACCTCATCTGAGAGCCGTTAGATCAAAAAAGATCAATGGTGTCATATGCTTATAAATCAGAGTCGTTGATCTTTTTTGATCTAACGGCTCTCAGATGAGGTGTCAAACTTCAAATTTGACACCGGTGTTAAAAGATCCTGCCTCAAATTTTTTGTTTATAAATTTTTAAAAACTACCCTAAGTATAACTGGTCATACTTCAATCAAGAGTGTATTACCGGTCATACTTAATATAATTTGTAAAAAAAAAAATTAAAAACAGATCATTCCCCAATAAATATAAGGTTTTATGTTTATCATGTAACATAATATAACCCCACTTTCCTACACACACATTAAAGAGGTGGGGTCCACATATTTTTCTTACTCTTTCATCATTCCACTTGCTCTATCCTTTTTATTGTATGTGTTGAAAACAACATTTAAATTATGTTACATAACATTAATAAAACCCATAAATATATATCAAAACGACATAATTTTATTTAAAAAGACACAAAGTATTTATTATGTGTTTGGTGCTTGTCATTTTAAATGACATAAGTTATGTCATTTTAGAAAAAAGATAGACACAAAAAATGAAAATCATGGGAGAGAAAGTAGGTGATTTTTTTAATTTAAATTTTAAATAAAAAATTTATTTTGTGTCTATCTTTCTCTTAAAATGACATAATTTTATGTCTTTTTTTATAAATAATTTTATATTATATAAAATGACAAACACTTTTCCCATTTATTATATATATTTGGATTTATTTTTCTCATGTTGCATAAGAAAATAAATCCTTTCTACACACATCATAAAAAGGTGTGCCACTTTTTTTTAAATAGATGAATTCCACACTTGATGTATCTATGATATAAAATTATAATTTTCCTACTTTCCCTATATATTTATAAAGGGTTTGTATTTTCTTATGTAGTAGGAGGTATCTTCTCTCATGTGGTAGACTCAAAGGCATTGTGGGTCCCACCACAATAAATAGAAAAGAAAAAAAGAAAAGAGAAGATACACATTTCGATGTATGTGTAGAAAAAATATTCTCTCTCTTACTGCATGAAAGACATATTTCCCATTTATAAATTTGACATTTATAGAGGGATGTATATTTTGACTTTTGACGTATGTGAATTATTTCATACTTCTTTAATATATATTTATAAATTTGAATAGTAATTTTCTTATTTATTACTTATGAAACAAAAAAAATAACTACTAATTTTTTATGTCACGTTATTATACCATAAGCTTAAATAGAAAGATTTATTTTCATTTGAAACATGCAATTAATTTAGAAAAAAATATTTCTCTTACAACCGAATGAAAAATTATATTAAATAACCCAAAAATAACGTTGTTATGGGATTTAGAGAATAAATATAGAGTATTTTGAAATTTTTATTTTCTATTTGCATCATGAATTTTATTAAATATACCTTGTCTTTTTTTCAAAGTCCAAAAAAATATTATTTTGGACTTATAAGAGATAATTTTATTTCCTATTATATGAAAAATTAATCCCATTAATTTAATCTATTGTATTATTAGTAAGAATGTACTCTTTATTTTTAAAGTCCAACTTAAGGCTATTTTTTATGGGAAAAATAACTCTCATGTCAAATAAAATAGCTTCCCTTATATTATAGATATAAAATATGTGGAGCCCCTCTATTATTTTGAAAATAAAATAAAAAACTCAAACACATTTTTTGATGAGTGTATAGGATCAAAATTGTATATTTTTTCTCATGTAACATGATCAACATACCCCTTTCTTTATTGTTCTTATAGCGAAACTTGATTCTTGCTTGCAGGGCATGGGGACATAGTCGTGCTGGTTGGTAGCCAAAGCCATTATTTAAGAGAGTAATTGAGATGGGTGCATACACTTAATTTTAGTCCATTGCAATATTGCATTATTGGTATATTTTTCCCATTTTTAAAAAATCCAAATTTTAGGTTATTTCATTTAGCTCCTAATACCATTTTGCAAATGCTGGTTGGTGCCAAGTATAAATGGTCAAGGACCATATTTTTACCAAAAAAAAAAAAAAAAAGGTCCACCGTACCAATAAATTGTGTCCGTCTCACACCATATGATCATTTTTTTTTTTTTACCAAATTATCCATTTTATCCCCTCTATATAACATAAGGACCAAGTTGTCCTACACCAAAAAAAGAGATCTCGAGTTCTAGAGGGGCCCGTAGGCCGTAATTCACGCTGCCGCACATGAAAGAGTTCATGTTCAAACATGTCCACACATGCAATTTTTTTTTATCTTAAAATTAAAATATGAATAATATATAAAACCATCTTGTTTTATGTTGAAATTTTATTTTTACGAAAAAATAAATTTTATAAAAATATTAATATTATATATCATAAGAAATAAATATTTAAACTCCGTTAATGCATATAAATGATTTTATTTTTCGGACAGTCCAAAGCACAAGTAGGGAAATAAGATATACTATATACTACTTTGAGCTCGATAAAGCTCCACGTAGTTTGGCAGCAAGGGGGACCAAAAGATATGGTTGATTTTGTAATTGTGACAGATAATTTATTACATTAACAAGGATTAAGATCAACTTGTCATATTTCAGGGGCCAACTTTATAATTGCAAGTAGGAAAAATGTCACCTGTTACGAAAACGACGGGTAAATAAATATCAAATGCTGGTCTTCATCCGTTTATAAATCATTTTATATATTTAGATGAAAATTGTGTATCATTTTAATTAAATGGTGTAAAATTGTATCATTTAAAGTGAGAGAAAGAGATAGATCATGGGGAAGAGAAAGTGGACAATAAAAATTAAAAGTGTGAGTCTCACATTTTTGTGAGAATGAAATGACATAATTTATGTCAATTAATAGGATAAATATTTTTTTCCTATTTAAATAGGGGAAGATAAATATTTTTTCCTATTTAGATAGGGTGTGCATGGTTGAGTTCAATTAGATTTTTTTGTCGAATAAAATTGAATTTGAAAAAAAATATTCAGTTCTTAGAAATGAATTGGTTTATTAGTTCAGTTCAATTTTGAACTGGTTCATAGTCAGTTCGGTTCAGCTCAAAATCAGTTTTGAATTAGTTTTTCAAATTAATTTCAAGTACAAAAAAAAATTACAAAATGATTGAAGGAAAAAAATTAAAAAATTAATATATATATATATATGTGTGTGTTGGGTAGTGAAAATTAAAAAAAGCAATAAATATTTAAAAAAATAAGAAAAAAAAATACATAAGAGAAAAAGAGTAAAAGAAAATAAAAAATAAAGAAAGAAATAAAAAAAATAAAAAAGAAGGAGGTAAATAAATAAATAAGAGAAGAGAAGTAGAGAGGAAAAAAGAAAAATAAATGAAAAGATGAACAAAAAATCTGGTTCAATTCATGAATTGATTTTCAATTCAAGAACTAGTTTTTAAAATTAGTTTATTTAAGAACTGATTTTTTAAATGAATTTTTTTAAGGGTAATATTTTTTGTGGTTCTTTTGCAATTCTAAACTAGTTTTTGAACCAGTTATGAAACTATATGAAAGGTATAAAAATATTGAGGAAAAAATAAAATACTATAAATAAAATAATGCCATAAATTTTAAAAAAAAGCAATAAACAATTAAAAAATAAAATAAAGTAAAAATATGAGAGAAAATATATAACAGAAAAAAGAAAAGAAAAGAATAAATTCTTTTTAAAGAATTAAAGTAATAAAAATAAAGATAAAAAAGAAAAAAACAGAGAAAAATATATAAAAAATAATTGAAGATGAAAAAAAAAGCAATTCATTTTATGGTTTTTCAAAATCAGTTCGATTCTTAAATTTGATTTTGAAATTCAATTTGGTTTATAAACCAATTTAATTTATGAATTTATTTTTCAAAAACAATTAAGTTTAAGAACTGATTTTTAAAAAGTAATTTGGATCAAGAATTTAATTTTAAAAATTAATTTTTTTAAGTTCAGTTCAATTCAGATATTTTTATGGAAAAAATATGTGTCCGTTTAAAGAATACAAACTTAGATCCTTTTAAGGGAGAGAAAGACACAAAGTGGTAGGGGACCCACTAAAAAATTAAAAACACGAAAAATAAAAATGTGAATCTCATCTCTTTGTGTCTATCTTTTTCTTAAAATAACTTAAATTTATGTCATTTAGAAGGACACACACTTTTTTCTTTTTTATATATTCGTATATTTAGAGCGTGTTTGAATTCTTTTTTTTTAAATTAAAAGCTACTTTTACTGTAAAGTTAAAAAAAAGAGCTTAAAAAAAGTTAAAAGCTATTATTTGGTGAATAAAAAAAATTTAACTTAAAAAATATTTAAAAGCTTACATTTCAAGAAAATCTTATTTCTTTATTTCTATGACTCTTTATTTAAAAAAAAATACATAATTCAAGAAAAGTTTATAGGAATTTAAAAAAAGTTTCTTCTAGAAATTTTTTATTTTTGTTTTTTTTTATTATAAAAAAACTTTTCATTATAAGATTTTGTTTTAAAACCTATTTAACCTAACATTTATTTATAGCTAACTTCTAACATCAAAATAAGAGTATATAAAGAGAATTCATATGCTCCGACCAAGACTTTGTTAGCTGTTGACGCATGCAATGACTGAGAGGAGATGAATCGTGAACACTGAACAGCGAGGATGATGTGGAGCTACAATAATTGGTGCGTGGCTGAGCTGGCAATGTGATATTAATTTAGATGCAGACAAATTTTTGGTGCATTTAACTTTGTATATTTTTTTTACGGAAGAAGAATTTATTTATAATTTTTTTATAAACTTATAAATTATATTATGTTTGATCGATAATATTCTATTAAATAATGTATTATCGATCAAATATAATATAGTTTATGTATAAAAATTTTGTAAATATAATTTTTTCATTTTTTTATATTTGAAAAAAATGTCATCACTTTAAAAAAAATTCCGTCACAATAAAAAAAATTTCTTTTAAAAAAAGATATATTCAATCGAATACATATGATACACAAAAAACTTATTCTTTAAATGCATTATCATTAATGTTGTTAAAATTGAGATCTCAAGTAAAATCGGATGAGGATTAAAAATCATAAAATATAAAATCGTAATGTAAAGATATCATAAAAAATTATAAAAATATAAAAGCGTTTGAAATATTAGTAAAATTATTTTGATAAAAAAAAATCGTAAAAACATAAAATGATACTGATAAATCAAGATTTTAATATCAATGATTACGATCTAGAATTTGAAGATAGGATTCCTCTCATTTCGTAAGGAACATGCAAGGAACAAGTGGTGTTTGTGTATTGCAAGGCGTAAGTAGCATAGCTTGTCTTGTCGTAGGAGCTGATTCTATTTTTACCTTCCATTTTTTCTACACTCTTTTTTATGTTCCTTCATTGTTTTTTTTTATGTTTCTCCCTTTGTCTTCGGTTAATACCATTTGATTTTATTTTATTTTATTTCTTGGCACGACATGGATCGAGGAGCATGATGCAGGGGCATTTCGGCTTTTTGGATTTTCACATTTTTTTTAATTCATAATTTTTTTTCACACACACATATCAAAACAATACCACTAATTACCGCCTACTATCACAAAAGTCGGTACTAAACACCAAATATTTAAAATAATAAGAATTAATCAGAAAATTATTTGTTTCATAATTTTCACCATGACTACAAAATGACACCGTTGCGATTAAATCACCTGCTCCAACATAAGTTATAGAGCAAGAAACTTTTTATTTATTTTTTATCCTTAAATGTTGCCATAAGTTAAATTATCCAAAATTATCTTTATATATTCTAAAAAAGAAATTTTACCCTTGGATTTGCACTAAAATGACAGGACATAATAATATGTACCAACGACAAAATTATTTCAGAAAACAACTTTTAGAATTCGGCCGCACAATATTTTACAAAAGTACAATAGTTTTCCAACATACATCCAATTATCATGAGCATAAGGTCATATAAAACCAAGTAAAACTATTAATGGGGGAGTGTACAAATCAGGGGCGGCAGAATAGAAATTATTTTAACCATTTTAAAATCTTGAAAAGGCATATAAATAATTTCAGGTGTCTTAAAATATTAAAAATCTCCAACATATAATCCAAGGCGAGTGAAGCATGCATGCTAGGAAAAAAACATAAATTAATTTCCCAAACTATGATTTCTATTCCCTTTTCCTGAAACAACGCAAGGCGAGTTTAAAAATAATGCCACGAGGGCATGAACCGAAAAGGCTTCATGCCATATTGAAGATATGCACTGTGCTTCACAAAATTCATTACTTTATCACCATTAAACCCTTTTCCTGGATTAAATTACATTAACGAGCGTTTACCAAAAAAAATAAAATTACATTGACGAGCTGTTGATATGTCAAAACATCGAAGGAGACGTTGCAAGAAAGGAAAACAATGTTCAATCAGTTGATGTGATTTTACACGTATAGATTTGAGCGAAATTAATTATACGCTCACATGTAATCACAATAAAAAATAATTATGGTTCATTTACAAATTTTTTGTTTATAAACTCTTACAAATTATACTATATTCTCCCTGGAGAACACTAGTTCTTCTAGAATACATAGTATAATTTATAAAAATTTATAAAAAAAAAGTTTGTAAACTTTCCCTCATATCAGATAGTAACTTTCCACAAAATAATATGCAAACAGACGTAGATACGATTGAAAGTGGCTATCATTCCAACTGTTGAAATTTTGATTCAAATAAAAAAATAATAATTTAAAATTAATTAATTAATTAATTTAATCATAAAACATGGCATACACAACCATAATTATCTAAAAACTTAATTATAGGGTTACAGGAAATGGATAAATGTGAGAAAACCATAATTAATCTTAAGAAAACAATTACACATGGCGTTTGGTACAGGAGAATTTTTTTTTTACCCGAGAATCTCGATTTTCAAAAATATAATTTTTACATTCAGTTTACCATAATATCCGAAAATTTAAAATTTAGAAAAATTCAGTTTCTAAAAAATCTGAGAAAATATTTGGTACCAAACGACCCCACGTGCATCCAGAACAAGGAAAGAAACTGATGAAGCATGTCACATAAGAACAAGAGCCTCTTGTGACAACCTATGAAGCACCGATACTTTAAAAACCCTGGCGTGTCGTGTCCGACACTTCCCGATACTCTCGGACACTCCGACACTTCCCTACACTCCAACACGCGTTATTGAAATTCAAAAAACGGTTCAAAGGTTAAATTGCGTTGAGTTTTTAGTTCTAACTGTTAGATTCGTTAGATTACGGTTACCATTTTATTGAGTTTAATATTAATATTTGGAATATTTTATGTTTCTTTGCAAAATTTATGAATATTATAAGTTTAGATACATTTTCTTGATAAATTATTGAATATTAAAGATAAAATATACTACATAAATTAAATATATTATTTAATATCAAAATGTGTCCTAACGTGTCAAAATTTAACATTTTTTAGAATTAACGTGTCAGAGTGTCGTGTCGTGTCGTATCGTGTCACGTGTCCCGTGTCAGTGTCGGTGCTACATAGGTGACAACAATACGAGTTAATATACCATCGTTAAAAAGCTTATCGCAGGACACAGAAATTCAATATAATCCACGTATATAGGTGTAAATTATAACAGCCTAATAACAAAATGATAACATATAGGCTAATCAATAAATACTCCATAATATTTGTCATTTAATCAATTTAAATTTTGAATATATAATTATATTATGACTAAACAAATTCCAACTGGTTTGAGATATTGAAGATGGAAGTAGAGAAATCTATGGACATATACATGATAGTTGTAGTCCCAAACAACTTATTTAAATGAATACGTTGATAAACAAGAATTTATTGTGGGATGGGACTAATTCCAAAAGACACACTTTTAAATATTCAAAAAAAAAAAGACACACTTTTAATTTAATCCTTTATTAAGCTTGATATCTTTAATTCTACTTTTGACCTTCTCAGGACCATGTACAAGCTGTATATGCTTAACCCTTTATTATAGGTTATATAATAATTAAAAGTAAATAAAAGTATTATTTTAATTTATTTATTTTTTAAGAATTAAATTTTCGAATTTCATAGTTTGTAAAATTTAATTTCTGTACTTTTTTTTAAAAAAAAATTAAACCATTATTTTTCATCAGTCCAACCTTATATAATAAAATAGAATATTCATTCTTGAAAATAAGATAATATCTTGTTATATCCCCATCGCATTTAAGATTTTGGCTTCGTAATTTGTTTTATATTATAAAAAAAATTCTCAAATTATTAATTTAAGGTAATTTATTTTTCTTCTTAAATTGAAACTGTTTATACTCTAAAATTGTTAATATTAATTTTTTACATTAAAATTTCTTTGTTCTTTTCAAATCGTAGTTGTTTATACTCTTAAATTATTTTTTATATTAAAAATACAATATATTATCTTGAAATTGACTTAATCGTATATGTCACTCTTAAGTCTTAAATCTCTTTTTTTTTTTTAATTTTAAATATCCAAATTCTTACAAATTCATTGACTAGAGGCATCAGGCAAGATGATCCTTTATCCTGTACCTTATAAACGAGGCGGTGGTGAGGAAGTGGAAACCGATAGTACTAAGAAAAGGGGGACCTCCGTTGTCTCACTTATTTTTTTGCAGAGGATATGCTGCTATTTGCTAAGGCTTCCGTCGAACAAGCCAAAATTATTTCGCGGGTTTTGGATTGTTTCTGTGGAGCGTCCGGTCAGAAGATAAGCGGGGAGAAAACTAGGTGTTTTTCTTACACTTTTCTATTTTTTATATGATATTAAACAAACTTGAACTTGTTACGTTGTTAAGGAAATGTATAGTTGGCGTGGAAGTGTCATAGTTATAGAGAAGACTCGGGAAAAGTTGGGACTGCTCTTGAGGTTGCACAATGAAGGACCATGGCGTCCACTGCTCCCAAATGAAAGTGACAATTCACGTTACATTTCAAATATTAATGACAACTTGTAAGAATTATAAATTGTCCCCAATAAAATCTAACTATTATAAACAGTAACCTCTATTCTCATACACCAAATGCGACATAAGGTTTTTTAATCACTTAAATTGCAGTAATGAAAATTATTTAGTGTAAGAATTCACAAAATAGGATTACATGAAAATAGAATTCTCATAGACTCGTCTCCTACCAAACACTACAAGCTTATATGTTAAAGACATGGTTCTTGATTTTCATCTTGCATCGATATTCCTGCAAGGTTTGAAAGATTAGGATCTTCTTCTACAGTTCACACCACTTTTTAATCACAATTGTCGATGGGGCAAGTTGTGGAATGACTATTTTTAACATATCGTGAATGTAGCGGGGACCTAACCAAACTTATTAACCCTAATTTACTTTTCATCATGGGCCTATGGTTAGGCCTACACTATTTACCCACGCTAATAAGTGTTACAAATACCGATCCGAAACCACAGGGTCACTTAATTAAATGAGATTTATTCTGCACCCATATGGATCATGAATTAGACTGTTCTTGTCAAAACAATAAAAGTTATAATTGATTGAAGCTCACAATAATTATAAAAAATTCTAACATTCTCCCATTTGCGCAAAATCAATTGTAAAAACTTATTTTTTGAAAAAAGGAAAAAGGAAAAAGAAAACAAGTTATTCGAAAATAACTCTCAGGCTAAGGAATAATTTTTATAATGTACCATATTTTAAGAAAACACATGATCCAAGATGCGATATCTGAATATAACTCAATCCAATAATAGTCAAACAACATTGAATCAGACGGTGATTACATCCTTCTTTGATATAAGACCTTCCATAGTTACAATGTTATTTGACTCCGTCGACTAGTCGTTAGTGTGAAGTGTAGCAAGAAAATAACATGCCAATGTGATTCAATAATAATGAAACTGCTATTTTCTTTGTCAGTCCTCACATTTCTCTCAAATGCCTTAAAGGCAGAGAAATTTCATGGTTTATCAAAAAAACCATCATACAATCAAATATGGTGTCGACCACCGACCCAATGGTTCTAACAACACCTAATTTCATAGTACCATTATGTCTCAAACTCTCATATAGTGTCAACCACAAACACGATAGTCTCAGCGACACTGAGTTTCAAAATCTTATTATCATGCCTCAAACTCCAATATAGTGTCAACCACAGGCATGATGATCAAACGACACTGAGTTCCAAAATCTTACAATTGATATGTAGAAACTCATATACTCAAACATATAACAGCAAAAATCAACAAATTACCAATTGCTCACAATGAAAAGTACATGTCAATGAAACACCAATAGTGTCCTAAAAGAAAAAATTGAGAATTTAAACTCCCACTAATCAAGTATGTCAAAGGAACCCACAATGCCCATGTTCTCAAAACGAATCTAAACACCATTAGCCTAAGTCCTTTTTTTTGTTAGAGGTTCAGCTAACAAAAAATCTATTTTAATATGCTTAAGAATTATGTCATCCATATACAATACAACTAAAGAGAATTTCCTCTCAGTGATCTCACAATAACTTCAAGACCAGACAAAGCCAATTATATCTCTCCCACTAAAAAATGTTCAAGTGTACTCTCTATGTTAACTAATAAGTTAACTTTAATGCAACGCCTTATCAAGACCAAAATTAATAAAAAAATCTAGATCTCATCTCGATTCAATACGATTCAATTCGACCCACATTTCAAAGTTAGCTTTGTTATTTTATATCTCAAAAGTATATTTATCATATACGATGCAGGGCAATTAAGCAATTTCAACAAAATAATCAGTATATTATAAAATTTCCTTTGGGCATAGTATACAATACACAATTATTTTGCATTATTTAAAATTTTATCTACATGTAAGTTTCAAAATTTGTTGCGTGCAATAACCCTATTTCTGCAAGTAATTGCATATAATAAGTTTTACTAATAAAGAATTCTCACAATTTATAAATAACATTTGAAATAATCATTCAGAAATAATATAAATAACTTATAAAATGTGTTTCCAAAATTTATATTGCATTCCATAAACTACAATTTATATCACAAAATCTCATGCCCAACATAAACAATTATTCACTTAGCTCACTATTTAAATTTAATTGAGAGAATACATAAAATCAATGATAAATTAGGGAGAGTAAGTCATGACATTATAATCACCGTAATCTATAATAATAATTTTTATTGATTACAGTTTTAAAAAAGAGGAACATAAATATTTATTTGTGTCAAAAATTAAAATAAGTATTTCACAAACATTGAACAAGAAATTATCTAAATACACTTACAAATTGACTGAAAGAAAAAATTAATAGAAAAAGTATAATCTTAAGGCAAAATAGGAATGCATTAGAATAAATTGCAGGACAATATACATTTTCAATTAAAACAAGATATCATAATGAGGCCAACATAATAGTACATTTTCTTTTGGGTAGAATGAACTAACCAAGATTGCCACCCAGGTCAGAATCTCGGATGCGTTAATCAATGAGCATAACAGGTTGTCATAACAAGGCCAACATAATAGTACATTTCCCTTTGGGAAGAATACACAAACCAAGGTCAAAATCTCACATGAGTTAATCAATGAGCACGACATTGAATTTGAAAATCCATCCCCTTTGGGCAGATGGATTCCTAGACCAGTGAGCCTCCAATTGCTTTATATACAAAAAGAAAAGTTGCTCAATAAGCATACACTGACTTTAGAGATTTGTCCCCTTTTGGGCAGACAGATTACCTAAACCTATATATCTCCTTTAACTTCATCCCAAACAAATTCACAAGTTCCTAGTTATAACACACACAATCATCCCCTTTTGACAGAAAATTGCATGAAATAACCATAAGCATTACTCAAATTTACAAAAAAAAAATCACAAACCAATATAAGCAATCGCACTTTGTTGGTAATTAACCATAGTTATTCATGAAAACTCTTGCACATGAATTAATTTTCTTTTGCCCATTATCATGATATATTCCATAAGAAAATGTAACACCCTTACTAATCATGAATTCAAAATAATAGCATTCTCAAACAAGTTTTTCCCTTAACCAATTCAAGCGGAAGCTTACACCTCAATAAAAAAAATATTAGAGCAAGCATTACCGACATGTATCAAAACAATGAGCACTATTATTGAATGCAAATATTATAAATTAATTTTTTAATATCTTTTTCTTTAAAATGTACCTCTAGCCATCAAAATTTCAAATCAAATATTGATAATAACAAAATCTGTCTAAATATAAACATATAAATTTTATATGCATTATTCAACAAATTTGTAACTAGTTTGACCTTGGATGTATATATCTACTTAACTAACTCGGCTCCCAATATAAATAAAAAGTATCCGATAAATACTTTTCTCATTCAACTTTATTTCTTAAACATGTATTGAAAGTACAAATTACCATAATAATTAAAAGGGAACAATATTAAATAATTCATAATAGTATTATATTTACAAGTTGCCAACAAATATAATATTATGACATGCTTTCTTTTATTTTTATTTTATTTGACTTATATGTAAATAGCTATATACTTAGAATCTACAAAACAAATTTTATAAAACGACACTGTACTAGTACTACATGAATGTTATTATTATTATTATTATTATTATTATTATTAGAACTAACATGCCATTGCCTTGCCACTTTAATTACTTTCTTTATTGGTCTCAACTTTACTTGCTTTCTTTATTATTTCTCTCTCTCTCTCTCTGCACCTTTTTTTTTTAAATGATTAAAAATTTTACCTTCCAAAATAAAAGGGAACAACACAGTCGCCTGGAAAGATTGTCCAAGAAAATAGCTAAACCACATCTAAAACTTCTTGAAAAATAAAACACGATAAGAAAAAAAACCACATATTGATAGAAATCATGGATTTCAAACATCACAATCAACAAAAAAAATAATATGATGCAACAAAGCTGTAATCGGCTTAAAAGAACAATTCAACTTTTATCATTAGAAAATCACGCTTAACAAAAAAAAAAACTTTATAAAATTTGGATTTTAATTTATTAAAAAAAAAACTTTTGATTTTAAAAGTCGCATATTCAAGATTAGAGGCAGATAGCTAAATCAATCCCAAAAATAATCATGTCTAATAACAAAAATTGACTTCTAAATCATATAATCAGGTGCTCTGATATTAAATGTAAGAAATTATAAAATTGGATTTTATGAAATTAAAACACCAAAAAGTTTAAGGTATGATTTTTGATTTCAATCTTGCTTGCTCCGATATTCTTGCAAAGTTTGAATGATCAGGATCTTCCACTACAGTTCATATCACTTCCAGATTATCATTGTCGATGAGGCAAGTTGTGGAACAATTGTTTTTTTCTTTGTACCGTGAATGTGGAAGAGATATAGCCGAACTTTTAAACCCTAATCCCTTTTTCATCATGGGCCTGTGAGTTAAGCCTGTAATATTATTATTCATACTAATCAATATTATAAGTATTCAAACCTAAATCAAAATATCACTTGACTTTAACATGACTTAGTCCATTTTTATTAAAATAATAAAAATTACAATTTATTTAAACCCATAATAATTATAAAAAAATTTAACATTTAAAAATGTTAGCTTTCAAAATCAAGAAGGGAGGTACAATAATATAAGATTTTATATTTGCCATGTTGCTGAGTAGGAGTAGGTCTTTGATTGCAGGCTAATAAATGACCCACCAATTAGAAGCTTCACATGATGAGGTGAAAAACGTGTACCAACAGAGGCACGCCTTAGGTCGATTAGGAGCAAAAAGGGAGGACATATATAGTTCTATGACATTGACTTTTTCTCGTTGGGATCGTGTTTGTTGGCATTGATATTTATGAAAGAAAAACAAGTAGATGTGCGTGAGTTATCGTGGTGCCCACAAAAATTAATTCCCCTCTCATTCAAATGATGAGTAGGAAAAGAAAATAAATTTTTATGGATTTTATATGTTTTCATTTATCATATAAATATTTTAAGTAAATAAATTTTATTAGATAAAAGATAATAAAATAATTTAAAATTTATTTACATATATTTTATTTTTTTATGAAAGTTGAAATCTTAATAATTGCTTTAATTTTTCACTTTTTTTGTTAATTTTTTTCTTTTTTTTCTTTTGTATATGATATCAACCTGAAGACCCGAACGTTTCACGTGAAGGAAATGTAGAGTATAATAAGTGTGAAGATCAGTAAGATGTTGGTATTCCTCTTGGGGTCGCATCCGGGGAGGGCAAATCAGTGAGATTTGTTTGAAAATCTGAGCTTTGCAGCAAAATAATAGAGGCGGACTAAATCAAGGATCGAGTTTTATATTTGGACTTTTTTACTGGTTAATGCGTTTTTCGAAATATTTCACATGTTAATTTTTTGATCAATCATATTATTAGAATAATGTAGAAAGACACTTAAAAATTTAAGTATGTACGCATATTTTTTTTTTTTTAAAATATTCCAATCGATTTATTGTTTTGCAACTAATCAGATTTGGAGCGGATCCAGGATTAAAGTTTTAAACTCCTCCCAAAAATGATACTGAAAAGATTCGAACATATATTTCCACGTCTACCTACTTAACTCCCGTACGTTAACTGAATTACTACCGTTTGATATATGTACTTATATAATCGCACACTAGACAGGTGCATGACAAAAATAAGACGCGGATATATGCTTACCGCTCACATACTCTCAAACACGTATGCTTGTAGACGCATATCCGGTACAACCGAGTTTCACTGTGTAGAAAAAGTTAATCCTATATGTAGCCAGCAAAAAGTGGGGCTTCGTTTAATATCTCTCTCTCAAGAAAGTAAAAAAAAGACCACTAATTAATTGAATCACGTTTTCTTTTTTTCTTAACGTATAACTTTCCATGCAACATTAAGCAACATTAAGAGAAATGTTATTCTTCAGCCACAAAAGAAATAAGTTTTTTTTGCGGTCATAAACTTTTCAGGATATAATTTCATATCTTGATATATTTCTTTTTTTAAATAAATATCTCAATATACGGAACTGTATCCTGAGAAAATACGTCAGCTGAAAATAACTTCTAGAGTAAGATGAGATTAATAAAATTCATATATAAAATATTAAAAAATGCTTTCTGATCATGCCAATTTTCCAACGCGTCACCGACCTACATCACCGACCTTTCCCGTTTTCCAATTTGTTTTCCTCCAATTTTGTAGCATCTTTTGTTGGTTCTTTTCCATAGAATACAATTTTTTCCATTAGTTCAGTCTGGCCTGTTTCTCCGTGTTACTGTCAGAGCTGTAACATCTTACCAGAATAATTCTTTGGTCAAACTAATAACCCATGAAATGCAAAAAGTCACACACATGATTTTAACGTGTCAAGACACATGAGGGATGCGCGTTTTTTGTCTCAGAATGATGAGACACGCTAGAAATGACACCGCGTATAAATCAGACTCACACCAAGCAAGTGTAACGTGAGCAGCTTTTCAATTTAATAAAAGGCATGCTGCACCTAAAGTTATGCAGATCAAAAGCATTCATTAACAATTTCTTTCCAAATATAAACTAATTAAATGAAATAATAATTCGATTTCAGTTATATATATTTTTCATATATATATATATATATATATATATATATATATATATATAGCGCAAATTATGATGTATACATTTATAATTATTTATTGAATTATTTAATCGTTAAATTTATCTTGGTGTAATGAGATTGTCTTTTTCATTATTTTTTAGAAAATATTTTTTCCTATTTAATCATATATATTTTTATTTCCAATTTGAAGATGCAGCAAAGTGATAATGACATGATAGTATTATCTCAAGAGGTCCACTTTATAGCCTCACTTCAATAAATTGGTTATGGACATAAGAGGTTCCAGTATTTTTGGGGGTCGAATGAGACACGTTACACTAGGTGCAGAATATCTTTACTAAATTAAAAATAGGAAAAACTTCAAAAAAATTTCTATAAATTTCTTCAAAATCACTTAACTTCTTCCCCGAAATTTTTAATCATTTATTCTCTTACTTAAAATTTCTTTATCATTTACTCCTCTAATTTGATTTTCCATCTAAAATTTTGATAACAGAGTTAATTTTTTTAAAAATTACCCTTAATAGAAAATGAAAAACATAGTTTTCTCACAAAAGCAGTTTTAGACAAATTCACGGAATGTTTTCTTTAAGATAGCCTTATTAGAATTAGTAATTATTAAAATTGTTTCTTGCAAATCTCAATTGTTTCCTGCAAATCTCATTGCTATTAAACACCGCACTCATAATTGTTAATGTCGTTGTTCAAATGAAATGATTAAAAATTTCGGGTAGGGGGTTAAGTGATTTTGAGGAAACTTGTAGGGATTTTTTTTGAAGTTTTCCCTTAAAACTATTACTTTTAAGCGGTGGCAAGTTTTTTCCATTTTGATAATATTTGATATTGTGAACGATTTACATCTTAGGGAGTTATTAGTGGACGATTCTATTGAGTATCATGTTGGTTTCTTTGCAATCAACTTGTTGATATTTTTAGCCCATGTATAAGGACTTAAAAGGATTTGGCATACTGGTTTTATTAAGTTTTTAATTTTATACATGAAATACAATTTTGGAAGTTGTATTGCTTGTGGGTTCCTGGAATTCAAACATAAATCTAGATTCCGATTGGGAATTTGCCTCTTTAATCATTTTATTTGAATAACGACACCAATAATTGTGAGTGCGGTGTTTAGTAGCAAGGGAATTTGCAGGAAACAATTTTAATAATTACTAATTCTAACAAGGCTACCTTAAGGAAAACATTCCGTGAGTTCGTCTAAAATTGCATTGGTGAAGAATTTATGTTTTTATTTTTTCTATTAGGGTAATTTTGGTATTTTTGAAAAAAATTAACTCTGTTAACAAAAGTTTGGATGAAAAATCAAATTAGGGGGTAAGTAATAAAGAAATTTTAAGTAGGGAGGTAAATGATTAAAATTTTCGGGAAGGGAGTTAAGTGATTTTGAGAAAACTCGTAGGGTTTTTTTTTGAAGTTTTCCCTTAAAAATATGTTCACATTTTTTTCTCTTCTTTCAAATATCATAAACGCGGTAGTAGTTGCTACGCGTCTCTGCTGATTTAAACACTATACGCGCATCCACTATGTGCGCGTCTTAACTCGTTAAAATCCCTGGCTTTCTACCAGTCTATGTCTCTACCACGTCATACACGTATCTGGTTGGTGCACGATTATATGTGTAGACACCTGATGCATGTCTTCCTACATTAGTATGATAATATGTTTGAGCAGAAGTCTAAATAGGTGAAATATTTCAAAAAAGCGCATTGATATAGTCAAAGCCTTATTTTTGGCATGCTTTCTGTGTGGCGACTTATATATGATGTTCCTTGCGGTTGATTACATAGCATTAAGTGTTTATATTATTTGACTATCGTTTTCTTTGTTCTGGAGGCTCAACTATTGAATAGATGCAATATTGAATGCTTAGTTTGTAGCGGAACTATTTGAATTTACATGCATAAATGTAATGATATTCAATTTTTGTTGAGTTAATAGCTAATGAGGGAAACCTTCAACAATAAAAAAAGCTAATGAGGGAAAGTTATATTCTTTTAATTTCTTTTCTTACTGTCTCTTCTTACAATCCATTCTATTATCGTTGAATAAAAATTGAATCAACCGTTACAAAATAACATTAAGAGTTATTGATTTGATTTTAATCTAATTATAACAAAGTGATGGTAAGAGGTGATATGAAAATAAAAAATGATTAATATAACCTATCTCATAGCTAATCAATTTATTGTTATATTTCCTATGAATTATTAATTTTATATATAATACTTAAATGCAAGTTTATGAACATGTCTCTTTTAATTTTGTAATTCAAATATAAAGGGATGGCAAAGTTAGCAGAATGTGTCTCAAGAATCGGTCCTAGATTAAATCCCCAGGTTTTTAAGATTAAAAGCAAAAATTTTACACTTAAAAATGTTAACCATTATAACCAAAAATAGTTTATTGGTATGGTTAACCATAAAATGTCATTTTATGGTTAACCATTACAGTCAACAATGTTAACCATTATAACCAAAAATATTTTATCACTATGCACAATGAACATGCGAGATAACAAGATTAAAAGTAGCCATTTCATAACATAGGGTGACAGAAGTGTTGCATATATAATGTTAACCATGGAACATGGCTCACGATTGAACATGTCATTTCAGAGGTAACCATTCTTGTATCAGGGTTAACCATTATGACTAATAAGTAAGGGAAAAGTGTTTATCATTTTAAATGACATAAAGTTATGTCATTTTAAGAGAGAGACAAACACAGAAAAAAAATTATTTGAATTTTAAATTAAAAAAAAAACATTCTCTTTCTCTTTCACATGATTTCTGTTTTTCTGTGTCTATCTCTCTCCTAAAATAACATAACTTGTGTCATTTAAAATGACAAACATCAAACCCAATAAGTAGTAACCCTTGATCATAATGCCCAGTATAACACCTCGTATTTTTAAATGTGTAATTATATATGATAATATTGATTAAAGGGTAGGATTAGTGAAAATCCTGAAATTAGGGCCAAAATACGTAAAAAGTGCAAAATGGTAATTTACCAAACACATAGCCCTAGGTAAGAAAAATTGAGTACAAGGTCTCAAATGGTAAAAATAAGGCCGAAAATGTATTCAGAATGAAAAATCGAGTGGATAGGCAAGTTTCGAAAAATTTGATGAACAGTGATTTTACCGGTGTATAATACTGCGGCATAATTGTACCGATAAGCGTAAAAATATGATCAGTATTTTAGGAAATAAAAATATGATGTGAACGAGAAAAATACATAAGTTATGAATTTGTGGATTACATTGGGTGATTTAAGAAAGTTAAGTGACGTGTGGGACCCACTTTAAGTGGCTTAAGTAATTTAAAGACACCAAAGTCATGAAATCAGCCAATTTCTCTCTCCTCTTTTTCTTTCCCCGTCGAGCAACTCCACCATTTTAGAGGGTTTGGAGCTTTGAAATTCCAACTCATTTTCTAGACACTTTTGAGATAAACTTCCAACTACAAAATTGTTCCCCTTGATATTGTGAGTGACTTTCATGTAGAGTGCACCTTGTGAGGAGCTTTGTGGAGGGAGATAATACCCTATTTTAGCCACGAAAATATTGAGTTTTTTTGAGAATTTTTGGTGATTTAGCGTTGAACCATTGGTTGGAGATCACTCCCTTGGACCATTGGAGGTTATTGGTGGTAAGTTTTGACATTCTCAATGAGTTTTGATTGAGATCACAAAATTAGTGAGGGTTTTGAAGTTGTGAGTTGAGTTATGGTAGTTAGGAACATCAAATGGTATGTCCCCTTTGGAATTAAATGCTTAGAATGATAAATGATGATGATTGATATAATAAAAATTATTGGTGATATGTTTAGTAACTTAGGCAAAATTTTGATGGATGTTATCATGGAAATCATAAATGTGATGGTTGAGAATTGATGCTTGGTTGTTGGTGTGAATTAATTATAGGATTAAAAGATGAGTATGCGTGTTAAATTGAATTGAAAGTCTTGGTGTATGATCCTTGAAGAATTCGAACCATAGAGGGAATTTAGGAAAAATTGATGTGAAATTATGGTTTAATCAATGGTTCATGCTTTAGTGCATAATTGGTGAATTAGTCAGTTAGATTGATGATTAAAATGATTGAGTTAGTGAATCAATTGTGAGAGGGTCATTAGGCCTAAGTGGCTATAATTGGTTAAAATTCTTGTTAATTGATTGATTGTTTGCAATTGGTTGATGGTCATTGTGTTTGATCATATAGGTTGTCTCTCACGGAACCAATAGAAACGGATTAAGCTTGGAGCTTACGTGAGGAGCATTACTCTTGGAGTTGAGGTAAACCTTTGGAACTTGGGTTTAATCCCTTGTGTGCTCCACCACACCTAGTGGAAGATTGTGGTTGGATTTTGTGCTTTTGACATTGTGTGATTATGTCTGTTTATGCATTGTTGCTTGTTTGTGTGAAATATTTGTGATCTCTGGCCAGTAGATGTGTGTGGTTTGGACTTCCGTTGGAGATATACTTTGGGGATTCCGCTCGGGTTTTACTGTGGGGCCGACTCTGGGAGCGGTACCAGGATGATCCAAACGTGGGACTTCCGCTGGATATGGCTCATGAGGAGTTCCAGTTGGGTTTTGCCATGGGGTCGTCTCATCCATGAGAGAGGCACCAGGAAGCTTCCCGGGAGTTATATGATGGGGTCCTTGAACAGAATCCTTATGTGGATGTTCTTGGATTTGTGCCCAGTTGTTTGGTGATTTTGTATGTTATGCATTTTACATGATGTTATTGTTGCACATTGAGTGAGCCATGGGGTGGAGTGATCCTCTAGTACCCTTGGTTTACTGAGATATATTTGTATATCTCACCCCGCGTTTGGAGACATCATTTCAGGCTATAGCGAGCATGGAGGAGCTTCGGGCAAGGGGCTCGCTTAGTGGAGGAGTTAGATCATGATGTGCATATAGATAGCATGACATTTTGGAGGAGTTTATTTGATGCACATAGTATGACATTTGGCATATTGGACTTAGATCATGAACATATTGCATGTTGAGATTTCCATGCTTTTGTGGTGTTCATGACTAGATTCTAAGTCTATGTAGTTAATGTACATTTATGCTTCTTGTTTATATTTGTATTTTGGGTGAGCATGGGACTTGTCCATGGCCACATATTTTGTATTTTGAGGCATTTGGAGTCTTATGATGTAAGGTGACCATTTGATGTTTAAATGGCTTATGGAATTGGAAAATATTGTAATTGATGCATTACATAATGAATATGCATGATGGAAGGGTCTAGAGCCTACATTAGTAATGGTACATGGGTAATAGTAAGTATTAAAGTGATAGGAATAGAATCATGGATCACTCGTGAAGTGAAAAAGATGTCAAACACTGGTTTTTCACAGTAGGGAATCGATTCCCTGCTGTGGGAATCGATTCCCTGAAACAGAACACGTAAATTTCAGCCACTGTGAAGGCTGGGAATCAATTCCTTATGGTGGGAATCGATTCCTAAAAACAGGGGAGCAATTTGAGTTTGTGATGCAACTGTCGACTAGCTTGGTTGAGACCATATAGTGACTTGAGCAATTTGCAGACTTGGTTAGGCTTGGCACTGACAACACTAGGAGGGAAATTCATGTAGACTTATTTATTTAGATCTCTATGGAGAAAGGGGTTGTTGACGTCCAACTGCTCAAGAAACCAATTATTTGCAGCTACATGGGCCATGATAGTTTGAGCAGTGGTTAACTTTACCACCAAAGAGAATGTAACAAAGTAATCAATGCCTTCGACTTGGGTATATCCCTTTGCAATGAGCCTTCATCTATGTCTTTTAATCGATCCATTAGCATTGTATTTGGTTTTGCAAACCCACTTACATCTGATGGGTATCTTCCTGTGTGGTAAATCGATCAGTTGCCATGTGTTGTTCAAAGCCTAAACTGCTAGCTCAGCACTCATTGCTTCCTGCCAACAACTATGTTTAAAAACTTGAGCATATGTTTTTGGGCCTACCTGCATAGAAACATTCAAACAAATTTTTTGAAATTTGGGTGAGTATGAATCATAGGTAAGGATATCGTGTAGTGGATATCGAGGGAAAGTTGCACTAGTTTGAGTTGAGTTACAATGGAAGTCTCGAAGGTAGGTAGGTGGATTTTTAGGTCTAGAAGATCGACGTGGCAAGGAATGAGACATATTATTGGCATAATAAAAGGATAAGAGGAATTAGAAGGATAGTGGTTAGGTGTATCTATTAATGTTTGGTTTGGTTCATTGAAGGTAATGAGTGTAGGTTGATTGGATGAGTAGGTGTATCTACTGGTGTTTGGTTTGGTTCATTGAAGGTAATGGGGTTAAGATGAGGTAAAATGGAAAAGTGAGAGTCAATTTGATTAGAAGAGGAAGTATAATGAGAAAAAGGAAAGTTAGACTCGGAGAGGATGGTGTTTTGTGAGATGAATATTTGTTTAGATGCAAGGTCATATAGGATGTAACCCTTGGTTGTTTTGGAATAGCCAAGATAGACACACTTATAGGCTCTTGATGACATTTTTTTTTCTTTCTTATACAGAACTTCGTAAAGAGACTTCTGACATAACAAGGGTGTAGGAAGATTGTTAGTGATTAAGACAGCATGCACAACAACATAGTTCCAAAGAGATCGTCGCATGTGAGCTTAAAATGCAAGTGCATGGGTAACATTCATTATGTGATGATGTTTTTGTTCCACCAAACCATGTTGTTGTGGAGTCTCAACACGATTGGTTTGATGTAAGATTCCCTTTTGCGCATAAATATCAGACATCATGAATTCCTTCCCATTGTCTGAACGAATACACTTCAAGGATGTAACGAACTTGTTATAGATGAATGAAACAAAATATTGCAAAAGCTTACGAGTCTCACTTTTATTAGTCATGAATATAACCTAAGTAAAACGGGAAAAGTCATCAACCGGTGTCAAGAAGTATCGATATCCATGGATGGATGGAACCGAAAAAGGTCCCTAAATGTCAGCATGTAAGAGCTCGAAGATCTTAGTTGTCTAAGAATTACTTGAAGAAAAGGGAGGTCTCTTTTGTTTGGTGACGTGGCATATTTCACAAGGCTTTATGTGTACATAAAAAAGGGGGAAATTGTGTAAATACATGCTTTAACATATTTTCTGAAACATGTCCTAACTGAAGGTGCCATAACAAAGACTCATCTTTATCACATTGAAATGAAGTGATAAAATTCATGTTTTGTAAAGTTGAGCTTGATGCAGCATTCATAGCGAATAGACCATCAATTCTTTTAGCTATATCAATCATCCTCGATGTAAATTTCTGCTTGATCAAATAGCATGAGGCATCAAGCATTAGAGAACAATCTAAATCATCCTATAGCTTTGTCATATAGATTAGATTAACTCTGAATTATGGCACAAACAACATGTTCTATAAAGTGAGGGAAAGAGTGATATTAACAATACCAGAATATAATGCAGTAATAGAGGATCCATTTGGAAAATAAACAAGTATAGGCTTAATCTTGTGAATTGTTGAAAATATTGGACAAAGATGTGTAATGTGGTTTGTTGCTATGGTATGTAGGAACCGTTAAGTGGAGTTCCTAGCTGTAGAGCTCGAAGGTTTTGTATCTGTGGCACTTGCTTATGCCATATTTTTGGCATGTATAGGTTAAGATTGCTACATGTAGTTCATGAACTCCTTATACTTTTCCTTCGAAATTGATATCTGTGAATCCAAGGAACTCCTGCAATTAAAAAAAGGATGAGTTATATTACCTTCTTGTTCTTGAACGACATTGTTAGTAGCATGTCCTTGTTGTGAATTCATGGATTGATAGCCTTAAGGGAAACCATGCTTAAAATAGCATGTTTCAATGGTGTGATTGGTCTATTTACAATTAGTGCAAAATTTGTTTCCTGCACTTTGACCTCTACCATCGTTGGAACGTCCTCTCCCTTTGCATGAAGTGTTTCGGCAACAAAAGTTATCAGATGAGCTTGCAAAAATATTCGTTTCATTCACATCACCACCTTGAACTTCTGTTTGAAACTGTCTTTCGTGTTGAATAACAAGGAAAAAGCTTTGTTGATGTTTGGAAGAGGATTTATTTACATAATCTGAGAGCGAACATGACCGAATTATTCATTGTTTCCTTTCAAGAATCTTATCACCTGATCTGTCTCTTTGTATTCTCGCATTTGAATCAAAGTTCCACATATGCAAGCTGGTAGTGGCCTGAGATTATGCAACTCGTCCCACAACATTTTCAAACTTGTGAAATAATCTGTAACATATTTGTCTCCCTAGTACAGATGATATACATATTCCAACAGATCTGAGATTTAAATTATATCTTTTTCGGAGAACCTATCTTTCAGATCGCTCCAAACTTCATAAGCTTTGTCAATCCAAAAAATGGAATGCACAATAAAATCGGCTATAGAACAATGCAGACATGATACAACCATCATGTTACATCTCTCCCAAGCTGCATACCTAGGATCATTTTCTGGAGGCATGTTAATGGTGCCATTCACAAACGATAACTTGTTTTTGGAGGTCAAGTAACAGTCATTGCACGTGACCGTGCAATCGTGCATGGTAGTTGTTGTCGTTCAGCAATGATGACACCAGAATCAAAGATGGAGATTCGCTTGGATGCAAAAATTAAGCATCTACAATCTGACTTTGCTTAGCCATGTCTTCAAGAATGAGCTTCAAGAATGAAAGAGTTTTAAGAAGACAGGTTTGGCCGAAGGTGGATGGACCAGAGCTCTCAGATGAGCTCTAATATCATCTTATGAATCTTGGAATTTTTCATTAATGGAAGTTATGAAAGACAGAGAGGTATTACATGAATATATAATCAAGAAGAAAAAGAACGAAAGCAAAGAAATACACGTAATGAATATAATATCCCTAACAAAGTATCAAACTAATCAGAAACCAACTAATTGAATTAGTTTTAGGGCTGAATGCTTTCTAACGTGGTAAGTTCTTCTTCTAACGCGACACTCTTTAGCTTTTTAGAATGGAGAGAGAGTATGGTAACAAAATGCAAACTGAGTAGGATATTTTGGAAGTATTAAATTCATTATTGGATTGGCAGGTGCTGGCATGTAAGGTTATGATCTTTTCCTTTAGGGGGTTTTCGGTAGATGAGAAATTTTTTGGTGCCTGAGAATCACGATTTCCAAGAATATCCTGGGAAAGTAATTTATGAGGAATGTGACCAAAAAGTTGTTTGGTAGGACAAAATATTCTCAAGGATCTTGGCTCAATTTTTCTGATTCTATGTTTGGTTGATTGTCAATTATTGCTAGAAATGTGGGGTGATTTTAATAAACTAACACATGTGTTTTTTTGTCAATCTAAAGCTTTATGATTTGCTCCTGGTGCTGCAGCCTTTTTATCCTCTAATAGTTTTAATAGCTTCTTTTTATTTGGACTTCTTGCTAAACATACACAAAGTTGTTACCCACTTGCCATGGTATCCATGTACTCATGCCAACCTGAACTCTCATTCGGTAAGTTCTTGTGAAAATGGTGATGTTAGAAAGTAGACCGCATAAATAAAGAAACAGAAGAAAGACAAAGATGGGGCAGGGGATCCTTGTTGGCTCAATAAATGATTAATACCTAAATATTTTAATGAAGCAAAGAAGTTAATTAATCAAAAGCAAATCAATAAGATCAAGCTGAATTGATAAGACATTAGAGTTGTCGACAAATTTGGACTCCCTTTGCCCTTGACGACAACATCCTTCTTCTTGGTTTCGTCCTTCACCTACGTCTAGCGGCATGCGACGGTGATGGCAGATTTCTTTTGGAAGAGGATAAGAACCTTCCTTTGAAGACTATGCTTGATGCAGCCCAAGCAACATGGTGTGTGTGTGTGTGTGTGTGTGTGTGTGTGTGTGTGTGTGGCGAAAGAGGATTTTTGATTATAGAGTGAGAAGGTTGAAATGGTTGTTTAGTGATTTTGTTCAAAGGTTTTCATTGATTAATTGAATGTGGACTTTGTATTTTGGCAAAAAGAGAATAACTACGAATGAAAGAAGAAGAATAGATAGGGTAAGTTATGTCCAAAAAATTAGCAAAATATTCCCATCGAGTGGAAATCCGAAAATACCACCCACCTGGTGGTATTCTTCAATGGGATTTTGCTTCACAAAAAAAAAATCACGGGGATCTGATTTTTCTAGGAAAATTTTCACAACGATAGAGGATTTTTGATTATAGAGTGAGAAGGTTGAAATGGTTGGTTAGTGATTTTGTTCAAAGGTTTTCATTAATTAATTGAATGTGGACTTTGTATTTTGGCAAAAAGAGAATAACTACGAATGAAAGAAGAAGAATAGATAGGGTAAGTTATGTCCAAAAAATTTGCAAAATATTCCCATCGAGTGGAAATCCGAAAATACCACCCACCTGGTGGTATTCTTCAATGGAATTTTGCTTCACAAAAAAAAAATCATGGGAATCTGATTTTTCTAGGAAAATTTTCACAATCCATATACCAAATGTGGATAAATAAGATTCTCAATGTTAGTTTTTGAGGAATCTAAAATTTATCCCTCTACCAAACACTCTCTAAAGAACCTATGAAACAGAGCATGCTGAAATTCTCATAATAAAGCGATGCTGCTAATTAAACAAACGAGTGTAAGATGAGAATGGATTATTATGCTTTAGAAGACTAATGTCTGTTTTTTAGAAAACTGAACTCAACTTTAAGGCTACATAAACCTTATCTGGACAAGGAGGTAGGTAAAGGTCTTTAAATGCTAGAAGATGTCTTTTTTGATAACCAATTCTAAGAACAACTTTTTATTGATGAAAATTCTAGTATCAACTCTTTTTGTCTTGCAATACATTTGGATACCAATGTCATTGTTGTAGCCATGGAACCAACATTGTCAAGCTCGAGTTTCTACGTAGAAACGAAAATGGGTGTTAGAAACGTAAAATGTAAAAACGACACGAAACGTAAAGTTTCTACTTTCTACTACTTAATGTCCAGATACAAAATTATATATATGCATGTAAAAAAAATATAACATAATGAACATTTGTGTTGAGCCACTTATCTATCTAAAAAGAAAAATTAGTTTTGATAACCAAGTATCAAAATTATAAACAGTGATAACTAACAAATAATGGATAACCAATATTCTCTAACTGTTTCATACACTCTTCAGATTTTGTATCATCGCTCATTAGGACATAATTCCACTTACTTCAATGCACACAATGATCCAAAAACACAAAACGATTCTCATAGCATAACTTATAATAGAATTGCAGTTTTGTAAGACATAATTATAAAAGACATATATCCAAACAAAAAGATATCAAGATACTATGTATATGATTTGGGGAAAACGAAAAATTTGGGTTTTTTTTAATTTCTTTTTTGTAAGCTTTTTTTTTTAAAAATTTTTCGTTTTAAGTAAAAACGGTAAAAACGGTAAAAACGTAAGTTTTTACGCTTTTACACGGCGTTTTTATCAGTTTTTACCAAGGACCGTTTTTACTTGCGTTTTAACACGTATCACTCTAATAAATTTTTACGTTTTTACATTAATTTTTGACAACAATGCATGGAATTGCCTTCCCAAAATGAAATTGTAAAACCATGACAAATACAATGTTCCCCCGTAGCAACGACAATGATGCAAATACACCCCACATAATATTAAATAGTTCATTCCTTATAAATTGTGGCTGATATCATTCTTTTTGGACTCACCGTACAAGCAACACAATGTAGTAGAAAAGACAAGTTAACGATGATAACAAAAAAATTAATTTTGCAACAAATTAAATTGATCAACATAAATCATGTTAATGAACAAAACATCAAAATGATAAAGAGAACTGGACAGCTTAAAGGTACCATACCAGAGTAATGAGCAACCTGTAACTGAGCCTCTTAACAACACAAGCCCAGTTAACCATGATCCACCAACTTACATCAGGCTTAGAAACAGGGGAAAAATACCACGTCCAGGGAAGTTGTCCGATTATGTAGTGGGGTAATAGGGCCTAGATCACGTGGGTAATTGCTGTACTTAATTGGGCCAATTATGTTTAAGGCCATTAGGGTTGTTTATATTGGATTCTGAATGAATGAAGCAGTCATGAATTATGTGAAACTTCTCTCTCTTCTCTAACTTTTTGATCTATTTTCTCTCTCTAACTCTCCTTCTTCATCAACTCAATTCTTCTTGGTTACATTGGTGCTTTCATTGACTCTAATGGCTGAAAATACTAGACTCCGTGAGGTTACCCAGCAAGTTTAAGAGCTCCAACTTGCACGTCAAGCTGTCCAAGAACAGGTCTCCAACTTAGAATTGACACAAGATCGTCGATTCAGTGCCGTGGAACTAGCTCATAATCAACGGATGGATACAAACAATCAGCGAATGGACACCCTCCAGAATCAACTACAGGAGGTTCTCACCATCCTTCATTCTAACCAACATTCTCCCGATCGTAATTCTGGTGTTTTGGGTTCTGGCCCATCTAGATCTACAGCTGAGCCGCTTCGACAACGTCAACTGAAGCTTTATTTCCCCAAATTCACACAAGGAGAACCTACGGACTAGTTGTTTGCTGTGGAACGCTATTTTTGATTTTACAATGTCCTTCTCCAAGAACGATTGCTAATCGTCTCCTTCAATTTAGATCCACCAGCTTCCACTTGGTTCCAATCATTGGACCAGGATGCTCTGATTCCAGATTGGCCATATTTCACCACTGCTCTTCATCGCAGATTTGGGCCAACAGAGTTTGAAGACCCTTCCGTGGCTATTGCCAAATTGCAACAAATTGGAACTGTGGTTGATTACTATGCAGCATTTGAACAGCTGTCACGCAAGATCCCAGGTCTCTCGGTTATGGTACGCAAGGGACTATTCTTAGCTGGTTTGAAGTTCGCGTTGCGTTGTTCGGCCCTAGTTCACCGACCTGCTGATATTAATGAAGCCTTGGCTTATGCTAAGGTTTACGAAGAGAAATTGAACAGCGAAAAGCCTGTCAAACCTTGGATTCCACGCCACATACCACCGTCTCCACATGTCCCTTCCTAAGCCCCTCTTACACCTACACCACTTGCCATCTTACCAGCTCCCAGACCTACACACCCCATTACTTCCTTGCCTATACGTCGTCTGTCCCACGCCGAAATGCAAGCTCGGCGTGAAAAAAACCTTTGTTATAACTGCGATAAGAGGTTCACTCCTAGCCACTGTTGCAAGGGTCGAGCCACTCTTTTGTACTTAGAGGGCACTGATGACGTTGATGATCCGGATTCTCCATCCGAGGAACCACCACCACCGGAACCAGATTTACAGCCTGAAATCTGCTTAAATGCTCTCTTTAGTCACAGAACATCCAATTCCTTCAGGTTACAAGGAAAGATTTCTGGTACTATTGTTCAAATACTGATAGATGGGGGTAGCACTCATAATTTTATAACCCCACGCCTGGCCTCTTACCTTAATTTGGTTCTCTATGTTGTCACTCCATTTAAGGTGCACGTGGGTAATGGTGATACCCTTATATGTTCTGCATCCTGCTTGGCTATTCCTTTACTGGTTCAAACACATTCTTTTGTGATTGATCTATTTGTATTGGATCTCAAAGGTGATGATGTTGTACTCAGGTTTCAATGGCTAGCTACGCTAGGCTCAATTGTGACCGATTATGCCGCCCTCACCATGGCTTTCACATTAGATGACAACCACATCTTACTGGAAGGTGATCAAAAAATTGGAGCTACCCCAGCAACCCCATCACAATTACACAAACTCATGGTTCAGGATTCCATTTATTCTTGTCGCATGTGTTTATCATCTGGTCCCACCACTAACCTATTGCAGGTTTCACACTTCCACCTCCCTTTTCTGCCCTATTATAGGATTTTGTAGACATGTTTGTGATACCTGACTCCTTACCCCCTGACCGCAGTCTTAATCACAAGATCATGCTGACACCTGATGCCAAACCAGTGTAAGTGAGGCCCTACAGATACCCTCACTAACAGAAAAATGAGATTGAACATTTGATTGCAGAAATGATGAAAAATGGCATCATACAACACAGCCAATCTAACTTTAGTTCCCCAGTCCTACTCATTAAAAAAAAGGATGGTACATGGCGCTTTTGCGTCGACTACAGAGCCTTAAACGCCATTACCATAAAAGACAAATTTCCTATCCCCACAATTGATGAGCTCATTGATGAATTACAGGGAGCTACTATTTTTTCCAAGTTGGATCTCCGTTCCGGTTTTCATCAAATCCGCATGCACCCTCCAGACACACCTAAAACTGCTTTCAGAACTTATCAGGGTCACTATGAATTTCTAGTGATGCTCTTTGGGTTAAGTGCCCCTTCTACATTTCAGGCAACTATGAACCAAATTTTTGCTGCTTATCTGCGCAAATTCATCATCGTTTTCTTCTACGATATTTTGGTTTACAGCTCTTCAACGTCTCTCCACTTGGACCACCTTACTATAGTCCTTTCCACTTTAAGGGCTCATTCCTTATGGCAAGCTATCAAAATGTCTTTTTGCCCAACCGACAGTCCATTTTCTGGGCCACATCATATCCGGTTTAGGAATTCAACCAGACCCTAGTAAGATCAAAGCTGTGATCGATTGGCCCACTCCATCCACGGTCACCCAGCTACGGGCTTTCCTTGGGTTGTCAGGCTATTACCAGAAGTTTATCAAACAATACGCTTCCATTGCTGCACCACTGACAGACCTTTTGTCCAAATCAGGATTCCTCTGAAACCCTCAGGCCGAGGAGGCATTCCACAGACTTAAAACTTTGTTGATTGAAGCTCCCATACTCAGTCTTCCAGATTTCCATTTGCCCTTCGTGGTTGAGACGGACGCTTCTGGGGTGGGTATTGGTGTCGTTTTACTCCAGAACGAGAAGCCTATTGCCTATTTTAGTCGCAAACTGGCCCCATTGATGCAAGGCAAATCCACATATGTCCGTGAAATGTTTGCCATCACCTCAGCCGTGTCCAAATGGCGCCAGTACTTGTTAGGCTCTCCTTTCGTGATTCGTACAGACCACAAGAGTCTTCATAACTTGATGAATCAAGTTATCCAGACTCCGAAGCAGCAACAGTTTCTTTCAAAACTGTTAGGCTATGACTATTCTATAATGTATAAGTCAGGGAAAACCAACTTGGTTGCAGATGGTTTATCCAGACAAACAAAGGGGATCACTTTTCCCCAGCAACCATCACTGGCAGCCATTACTGGCCCCACCATGAACTTTACTACTATGTTACAGTCCGAGTTACATACAGATTCCTACACTACAAAGATCATACATGAACTACAACAAGACCCTAATCTATGGCCAAATTGGCACTACAGAAACAGCTTGTTGTTTCTCAAACATAGAATATTCTTGCCGGCAGCCTCCCACTTAATTCCTCATATCCTCCGTGAGATGCGTAATTCCAAACAGGGAGGGAACTCCGGCGTGCAGGCTACACTCCATCGCCTCAACCGCAGCTTCACCTGGAAGGGGGTACACAACGATGTTAAGGCTTATGTAGCTAATTGTGAAGTGTGCTAGAAATTAAAACCCCCAACCCATGCCCCACTGGGCTTGTTGCAACCTTTACCAATCCCAGAATCTATTTGGACAGATATTACCATGGACTTTATAACACATTTACCTTTGTCTGCATGCTCTACTGCTGTTTTGGTCGTGGTCGATCGTCTGTCGAAGGGCGCTCATTTCATTCCTCTACCACGTCATTATTCAGCTGCCAAGATTGCATCTTTATTCTGGGATCATGTTGGTAAATTACACGGTATGCCAACCACCGTTGTCTCCGACCGAGATCCTATTTTCCTCAGCAACTTCTGGCGCTCCCTTTTTAAGCTGCATGGTACAACACTCAAGTTTAGCTCATCTTACCTTCCTCAAACCGACGGCCAGACAGAAAGAGTAAACAGGTGTTTAGAGACTTATCTGCGAGCTTTTGCACATGCTCATCCCCATAAATGGTCAAACTACCTCAGTTGGGCCGAATATCATTACAACACTTCGTATCACCACTCTACCGGTTTTACTCCATATGAAGTGATGTTTGGTAAACCGCCGCCATATCTGATTTCATACTGTCTGGGCTCCTCTCCAGTTGAGGCCATCGATACCACATTGACCGCCCGCATTGCCATTATGCACACGTTAAAAGACAACCTTCGAAGGGCACAGCAAATAATGAAAGCAAACGCAGATAAAAGACGAAAAGATTGGACCTTTAACCTGGGCGAGCTTGTCCTGTTACGCTTGCAGCCGTATTGCCAACTTTCGGTTCACCGCCGTTCTTCTCAGAAGCTTAGTCTACACTTCTATGGTCCTTTCGAGATTGTGGAACGAATCGGCCAAGTGGCCTATCGCCTCAAGCTCCCTCCATCTGCTCGGATCCACGATGTATTCCACGTCTCCATGCTCTGTGCTTTCAAAAAAGGTCGTCAGTATACCATACATCAGCTGCCAGAGACCCCGCTTGCTTCTCCACTGGCCTTAGCACCTCCTGGTATTGTAGCAACCTGCAAGATATGGCGTCAAGGCCTTCAAGTGCCTCAAGTCCTAGTCCAGTGGATCAGACTCCAGCCAAAGGACTCTACTTGGGAAGATCAGTCCACTATCTTCTCGGGCTATCCCCATTTAACCACCGTCGTGGAAGACCTCGAACCTCACCATGCCTCATCTTCCGGCAACCCACAGGAAACTGCAGCCAACACAATTAAAGTTGCAACCTTGTCAACTGCTGTGACCAAGACACCAGGTGAGAGAGAACTCCAGTTTCGGGAAACGGCTGGACACACCTTGAAGACAAAACCCACAAAACCTGTGTCTTTTGATGTCCACTCACCTACCCAACTTATTGCACGCCAGCTCATATCCACTTCCGCTTATGATCCAACGCCCCACATCATCCCAAAAGTCTCGGCACATTCCCAGCCTTTGGATCTGCTTGATCCCGATACTTCTTCTCACCAGACCTTTACATAGCTTGTTCCACGTCCACATGCTATTATTCCAGTGGACCACGTGCCAGCGTTCTCACAACTTATACCCAGCCTTGAGGACAAGTCTGGCTTTTATGGGGGAGGTAATGTAACTGGGCCTCTTAACAACACAAGCCCAGTTAACCATGATCCACCAACTTACATCAGGTTTAGAAACAGGGGAAGAATACCACGCCCAGGGAAGTTGTCCGATTATTTAGTGGGGTAATAGGGCCTAGATCACGTGGGTAATTGCTATACTTAATTAGGCCAATTATGTTTAAGGCCATTAGAGTTGTTTATATTGAATTCTGAATGAATGAAACAGTCATTAATTATGTGAAACTTATCTTTCTTCTCTAACTTTCTGATCTATTTTCTCTCTCTAACTCTTTTTCTTCGTCAACTCAATTCTTCTTGGTTACACAACCACTTTACTGTGCTTGGTAATTGGTATTATATTTATGAAGGAAAGAAAAGTAGGTGTTGATTGGGTTTCTTCGTGCCCACAAAAACTAGTTCCTCCTTCGTTGGACAGACAAGGATGGAAAAAAAATAATTTTTGTGAATTTTATACTTAATTTTATTTATCTATTTAAATAAATTGATTTTATTCTATATAAAGTATTAAAGTATTTTTTATTTTTTTTTCCAGAACATCTTCAATGAAATAACAAAAGAAAAGAATAATATATTGCTTAACTTTTTTTTCTATTATTTTTTAACTTTTTAATCAATAAGAACAAAAATAATAATACCCTCGCTACTCTTGGTTGGCATTGGATTTGGCAGTGCCATTATACTTACGAAGAAAAGGAAAGGAAACGAAGAACGTCTGAACGTGTGGTGCCGTGCGCACAAAAGTTAAACGAGGATGAGCCAGAATATTTTTTTTTTTAATTATATACATTGTTCATAATTTATTTATACTATAATATTTGAAATATATTTATTTTATTAAATGATAAAATAACTTAATATCAATAAAGTCCATTTTTATTTTTAAATTCATTTTTATTTTTGCAATAATTTAAAAAAGGATAATAATTCCTTACACTTTTATATTTATTTTTATTTTTTATAATATATTAAATAAGGTTTTAATATTTGTTATGTTGTAATAGATAAAATTATTTTTTATATATACATAAAAATATAATGAACTCATGTAAGAAAAAAAGAGAAAAAAAAACATTAATTCTAAATTTAATCTCTTGTAATAATATAAATATTAAATCCATTAAATAAAACTGAACTTGTCACGCGGTTAAGGACATGTATGTTGTTGGCCTGGAAGTGTCAGAGTTCTGGAGAAGACTCGTGGGAATTGGGGACCCCTCGAGGTTGCAGAATGAAGGACCATCAGACCATGGGTCCATGGCGCCCCCTGCTACCAAATGAAAGTGACAAGGCAATGTATGGTTGGCGTGGAAGTAAAAGTGACAAGAGAAGGAGAACTTATTCAGTATTACCGTTGATATGAGATACTTTAAAATGAAATTATAAATTATATATTATGAAAACTACATAAATTTTTATTTTCTATCTTCAGGAAATATATCTGTTAATGTGTTATATTTCTATTGGTAATATATATATATATATATATATATATATATATATATATATATATATAATGGTAGTACATTAAATTTTTTTACAGAGAAGAATCATGAGCAGTTGGAACTCCTCTTGAGTTTGCAGAACGAAGGACCATGACGTCCCCTGCTCCCAAATGAAAGTGGCAAGGAAATATTATTCGGATTTGTTTTTGTTATGTAACATAATATAAAAGCAAATTTCATATTCTCACAAAAGGAGGAGAGAAGAGAAAATAAGAAAAAGAGAAAAAAATTAAAGTAGGTCTCATATAAAATTTATGTGTGTAGGAAGATAGTTTTATGTTATGTAACATAATAAAAACAATTCCTTGTATTATTTGAGTAAAGCATATTTTGAATCATTTAATAAAAAATATCATCTTCACTTTAATTTTTTTTTTTTTTTTAAAAATAGTTCCGAGATCTCTAATAATTCAAAGTGGGTCCATTTAATTGAAATTGTTGTTTCTTATAAATTCAAAAAAGACTTACATTAATTCCTCAAAAAGACTAGAATGGATCGACTTTAAATTTCATTGAGACCAGAAGACTATTTTTTTTAGTAAATACCCCTTTTCGTCCCTGACAATTTTCACGAGGCACATTTTAGTCCCAACAATAAAAAAGGCTCATTTTAGTCCCTAATATTTGAAAAAATGGGTCACGTTTGTCCTTCCGTTAGTTGGCATCTGACGGCCCAACTAACGGAGCACACGTGGACCGTTACTTTGCTGAGTCACCGTTAAGTATGCCAGCGTGGAAGTAATACGACGTTGTTTTGAATATGCCTTATGTCTTCTTGAAGTTTTGGACAGCTGACCCTAGCATCAAAGGCCCTAATTGGTCTCTGACAAATTTATCGAGGCCCTGTTTGGTCTTAACACTAAAAAAATAGACATGAACACAGAAGTTGCAAGGCATATTACAGCAAACCACCAACCACAAACCTTTCTCTATCTGTCTTATTTATTTAATTAATGTCATTTTTCCATTGCTCATAATATGGAAATGTAGGATCCCTAAAATGTTCTTTGCTAGCTAGGTGGTGCAGCACTCATCCTCAATCCAAGGACTCTGCTTGGGTCTCCCACCATTCCTGAGGGCCTTCCAAACAACACTGTTACACATGAACCCAGCACCAAAAGCTATCTGACAAACCCTATCACCCCTCTTGATCCTTGAGTTAAACTCAAGGTATGCCAGTTCATACCAGATGCTGCTGCTAGATGTGTTGCCAAATCGTTCCAATGTCTTCCTTGATGCTTCCATGTACTCCTCTGTGAGCTCCAAATTCTTCTGAATCTCATCCAACACTTTCTTACTTGTTGCCAGAATGCATACATGCTCAAAAGCCAGCTTGTAATCCGGAATGTATGGCTTTGTTTTCTTTTTCTTGAAGAGCAAATTGGCGAAGAAGTGAAGCTGTTCTGAAACTGGTAGGACTAGTGGACCTAATGTGGTAATATTGGCCTTTAATGCATGGCCTCCAACCTGACATCTTTGCTTACAGAAAGTCCCTTCCTCCCTTCACTATCTTCCCTTTGATGTATGCTTTTGTAGCTTCTGTTGTCCATTCCTTTGTGAGTTCGGACAAGCTACAACATGCATTGACCATATCTCAAAAGTAATAAGATAGAGATAATAACATTGTTATCATTGCAAGTTATACAAGAGTAAAGATGTTATGAAGAGGTACCTATTTGAGTTCAAACTTGGCTCGCCATCTATCTAAGCGGAAATTTGAGAGCATAATTGCTGCAGCACCCATTCTAAAGAAGCAATTGGGAAGCAGCATGTCAATGTCATTGCCACTGTACGATGAATGGCTCACGACTTCTGTGCTCACTACAAGTGCATAAGTGTTTGGGTATGCATCCAAGAGGTCTTTAGCTAGATCAATGGCTGTGATTCCAGCAGCACAACCTATCCCACCAAGGTTAAAGTTATGTATGTCATGCCTAAGCTTGAAATGGTTTATTATCATTGATGAGAGTGATGGGGTGGTGTTTAATATACCACAGTTTACTACCAAGATTCTTATATCCTTTGGTTTTACTTTTGTGACCGCAAGAAGGTCCTTAATTTCCCCAAACATCACCATGGATACCTCTTGTTGACCATCTTTCAGAGAGGTTCTGTAACTAGGGCGAAAAACTCCTTTTGGCATGTAGGTCTCATCACCTATGTGAGGTCAGTGAGGTCATATTTGTCATAGAGATCTTTCCAAGTGAACTTTCCAATATGAGCAATCAAGGTTGCAAGAAGAGGTGGTGCCAGCAACAAGTACAAACGATGGCTAATGAGGTAGCCGTAACCCAATTTCACATATTTTAGATTAACTGAACTAAGGAAATCTAACAGTTTAGGCCGTACTTTAACTGAGAAATTAAAAGTGCCAGAATTTGGGTCAGAGTTCTCAACATCCCTTTGCAGAATCTCTGTGGAAAATTGCTCATTTTCTTTTGACATGGGGGAAAAATTCACTTGCAGAAAACTATGTTGATTGAAGAAAGAGTTGGGGAAAAAACATTTAATGCAGCTTGAGGTGCATGCAGATAGAGAAAGGTTTGTGGTTGGTGGTTTGCTGCAATATGCCTTGCAACTTCTGTGTTATTGTCCATTTTTTTAGTGTTAAAGACTAAATAGGGTCTCGATAAATTTGTCAGGGACCAATTAGGGCCTTCGATGTTAGGGTCAGCTGTCCAAAACTCCAAGAAGACATAAGGCATGTTCAAAACGACGTCGTATTACTTCCACGCTGGCATACTTAACGATGACTCAGCAAAGTAACAGTCCACGTGTGCTCCGTTAGTTGGGCCGTCAGATGCCAACTAATGGAAGGACAAACGTGGCCCTTTTTTGCAAATATTAGGGACTAAAATATGCCTTGTGAAAATTGCCAGGAATGAAAATGGGTATTTACTCTCTCTTTTTTATATGAGACTAAAATAAGGATTGTATTTTTTGTTAGGGACGCAAAAGAAACTCTTCTAATGTTATTTCTATGTTGCATCAACATCAATGCTGGATATAGAATATGATATGATATTTAGATTTAAAAAATGTTAGATTTTGACACGTTAAAACAAATTTTGATATTAAATAATATTTTTAATATATATAATATAATTAACATTTAATATCTATAGTAGCTCATAATAAATCATATAAGTATAGTATTATAACTTCTTTTCATCTTGAATAGGAGGGTTATATTGATACATTTTTTTTTTGTAAACTTAAAAATTATACTATATCTTACCGATAAGACTTATTCAAAAACATCTTAACGATAAAAAATAATATAATTTATAAAAATTTATAAATAAAAAATTTATAAATATAATAATTCCCCATCTCAAATTAGCTCAACATGCTAAGTTTCACCTTTTTTTGGAGGAAGAATCCCGTTACTTTTCTTTACTGTGATTAGGGAAAAAAGTATTTGTTTATTGGTTTGTTTATGCCTATCAGTAATAATCAAAATAATATTATTTTATTATTAAAATAACATATTTATAGTAATTAATATGGAAAAAAATATTTTTTTATCTGTGACAAATTTATTTATCTATCATAGGAAAAAAAGAAAATAAAGTCCATTAATTACCATATTTTTTTCCTTTATGAGTTTCTCTCTCACTTTTTTTCTATTTGTAGTAAATAAAAAATTTCTGCAATAGATGCAGAAAATATTTTCCCGTTAATATGATATAAGTCAAGTTTTATAAAAGAAAGTCCATAGATTATTTTCTTAGTAAAATTGTTTTACGGTCCAAGTCAATTTTATTTTTATTAAATATATTAGATTTATAAATTTGACAGTAGGCCTCGCTTGATCTATTTTATTATATTCTTGATACAGCATAAGACTAATTTTTTAAAATATTTTGTAAGTAACAATATGAAATTATTTTAAACAATTAACACACAATAATTTTAAATTTTAATTTTTTTATTAATTTAAAATACTAATAATAATAATAGTCATCTAAGTTTGCATTACTTAAAATATATTTTTTCAATTTAATTACTTTTTAAAATGATTAAAAACAGGGTTATAGTCAATAAAGGCATATGGAGAGAAGGTTCCGGAGTGAAGATGCCGGCAAAAAAAATTTAAATATTGTATTTTTAATAAAAAATTATGGAAATGTAGTTGTTTTGAATGTATTATAAATATATAGTATTCAAACATGCCCCATGGAGACATGACTTGATGGAGAGAGATATGCCCCATGAGGGCGTGTTTTAGGAGAGAGACACGCCCCAAGAGAATGTGTTTCACCAGATGCTGACACGTGACGCAAAAAGTCAACAGTTTACTCGTAAAATTTTGGAAGTCCATAACTTTTGACTCAGCTATCCGAATTAGATAAAAAAAAAAAATTGATTCCACACAATTTTTCGAAATCTACGTAGTGACTCCTCATTCGACATATTTTGTTTCTCACAAAAAAAATTGAATTTACAATAATGAAATTATAAGAACATTTAAAGCCAGATTAATGGGTGCAGCTCAGTTGGTAACTTGGCGCTGAGTTAGTGGGGTTGGATATGTGTTCGATTCCCGCTGAATGCATTCTTGGGGAGGGGGCTGAGGGGGCTGAACCTTTAGCCATCACTGTTCCCCCGCACTCCGGATTAGTCCCATAACCGGCTCAAAGAGTCGAAGCTCGTGGGGATACCGGAGGGAGCCAACTCGTCTCAAAGAGATAATTAGGGTTGGGTAACTCAAAAAAAAAAGATTAATAAAGAGAAAACCACTGTCGTGATTAGAAACATTCATAGTAAAGATCCTTGTGATTATAGTACCATTGTTGCAAATTGAAATTATATTTATAGGAGACAAAACTTTGAATTCCGCATAACTTTTCGAAATGAATGTGTTGGCAAGTCCGTCAAAAATATTTTTCAAAAAATGCTTCATTGTGCTCCATTTTGCATATTTTTTAAAATTTTATAGTATATTACACACACACATGTTAATTAATTAATCTATTTCTAATGCTTCTAAATTCATCTCCATTTTTCTGTGTCAATATGTAGCCATCAATTATGAGAAAATTACCCGGACGATTATCACCCATTGTTAAATAATTAATCTTTTTTGTAAATTTTTCTGCATTGAACTGATAATGTTAAATATCTAGAATACAACCCTCAATTTTACAATAAGCAATATTTTAGCTATTAGTCGCATAAAAAATTATCTTATTAATTCCTCAAATAAAATGTGTAGTTGACGATATTCCTTTCGCAGGTAATAGTAGAGGACATCATGTGCATCTATCGAAAAGCACAGAAAAGATAAGAATAAAAGGAACACAATCACTTTTTTTCCTTTCTTTTCCCCCTTTTTTTATCTAATTTTTTTTCATGTGACGTGATAGAGAAAAATAAAAATTGTGAAGAGAAAAAATAAAAGCAACTAAGAATTTCAATTTGCAACAATGGTACCACAATCGTAAGAATCTTTACTATGAACATTTCTAATCATGAGAGTGATTTTCTCTTTATTAATCTGAGTTTAAACGTTCTTATAGTATCATTGTTGTAAATTCAAACTTTTTTGTGAGAGACAAAATATGTCAAATGAGATGTTATTACGTAGATCTCGAAAAATTGTGTGGAATCCAATTTTTTTTACCTAATTCGGACACTTGAGTCAAAAGTTATGTATTTTCAAAGTTTTATGCATAAACTGTAGATTTTTGTGCCACGTGTCAGCATATGGTGAAACACGTCCCCTTGAGGCGTGTCTCTCTCTTAAAACATACCCTTATTGGACGTGTCTCTCTTCATCATGTCACACTCCCGTGGAGCGTGTCTCTCTCCATCACATCATGCTATACATTTATAAATAGATTTAAAACAATTATATTTTCGTAATTTTCTTATTTAAAAACTATTTAAATTATTATTTTTTTTGCCTGAAGAGGCTATATAAAGTTCGCCATTCGCTGGCGAGAAAACAGGAATTAACAAAAAAAAAGTAAAAAAAAAAATCAAGAGGAGGGTAGAAGAATCCAGAGGCTTTCTGTTTCACAAACATTTGGTTCTGCTATTTGAATTCTCTTATTCTCTCCTCACTCAATCAAGAATAAAACAATAAAAGCTTTCACTGCGTTACTATTCTTCTTTGCGCTCTGCAATTCGTTCTCGTTTGGTTTCCATGGCGGATGTTCAGATGGGTGAAGTTGAGACCTTCGCATTACAAGCCGAGATAAACCAACTACTCAGCCTTATTATCAACACCTTCTACAGCAACAAGGAAATTTTCCTTCGCGAACTCATCAGCAATGCCTCCGATGTGAAATTTTCCTTTTATGTTTTATTTTAGAATTATTTTAATTTTATAAAAAAATCAAAAAAGTTATATTTCAAACGTTTGATCATGACGGAACATGTTGGTGTTCAAGATACATTTTCAGTATTATCGTTGGGCTCTTTGACCCATTGGGGAGTTTTTGAGATTTTAATGTAACAATTTAGGGTCTGTTTGATTTCTGTTTTGGAAAACAGTTTTTTAGTTTTCAGAACTAAAAAACTTGTTTGGTAAAACCTGTTTTCTAAAAAATGTTTTGAAAACTATAACTGTTTTTTTGTTTTTTAAATCAAATTTAGAGAACATATCTGAGTTGTTTTTGTTTTCTGTTTTGGTTTTTAACTTTCAAAAAGAAAAAAATATAGAAAATAACTGTTTCCATAACTATTTTACAAAACAGTTTTAAGAACAAAAAAACCAGAACATGATCAAACATGCCCTTAATATTTGATTCTCATTATTCATGAAAGGGGGTTATTTAGTGACGCGAGGGGATTCAGCGTTATTAAGTGTCACGACCCTCACTGCGTCACTTACATATTTTTTTTTTTCAATTGAGTGACGTCCCATTTCCCTTCGGCATTCACAGAATTGTGCCAAGTGGCACAATTTTATTAGTTTCGTTATTGTAAAACTTCAGAAGATCATAACTTTTGACTCGGGTATCCAAATAAGATTTTTTTTTGATTTCTCATAACTTTTTCAGATCTATGCAATGGTATCTAATTTGATATATTTTATCTTCTACTAACATAGTTCAAATTTGCAATAATAATTTTATATTTTTACAAATTCGAACTATGTTTGTGAGAGATAAAATATGTCAAATGAAGTGTCATTGCATAAATCTCGAAAAGTTATGTGCAATTAAAAAGAATCATCTGATTCGGATACTCGATCAAAAGTTATGGCCTTTCGAAGTTTTACGATAATGAGAGTAACGAGATTGTGTCATTTGGCACAATCCTATAAGTGCGAGAGGGGAGGGAGCGCCACTCAATTGAAAAATAAAATGTGTGAGTGACGCGAAAGATCACCGCACTCAATGCCGTTGGGTTCACCCTAGTCACTTAATAACCCCATTGATATATACCGTGAATCAAATATCAATTGAAAAATTAAAGTATCCTAAAAGAATCAAAGAGCCATTATTGTTAATACGAAAATAATTCAGAATAAAATTATATATAATTATAATTTTTTTTTCCGATGTGTTATATTTGTAATGATGAAATATGGAAAATAGTTGTGTTATGTCACATAAGACAACTTTTTCATGTTATACACACATAAAAATTTGTGTCCATTTTTTCTTTTATTTTTTTATTTTTTTAAAAATTGCAGTCTCACAACTTTATTTCACCCAAATAGATACTTATTTTATGCAACATAAGATTAATAACTTTCATGAAATATATATATACCAATATTAGATTTTACTCCTCTTGAGTTTGCAGAATAAAGGACCATGACGTCCGCTGTTCCCAAATGAAAGTGACAAAGAAATGTATGGTTGGGGTGGAAGTGTCAGTGTCAGAGTTCTGGAGAAGAATCGTGAGAAGTTGGGACTCCTCTTGAGGTTGCAGAATGAAGGACCATGACATCCACTGCTCTCTAGTGAAAGTGACAAGCAAATGAATGTGAACCGCACACGTATGATGTGCCAGTAACGTTACCTTTAAAAAATTCATGACAACTTATAAGAATTATAAATTGTTCCCAATAAAATATAATTATTATAAACAGTAATCTCTATAGTCTCATACACCAAATGCCACGTGAAGTTTTTTAATCACTTAAATTGCAGTGATGAAAACTATATAGAAATCTGAGCTTTTCAAATCAAGGAGAGATTGAGAGCGGTGAAATAGTAAAATTTCACAATTTATTATGTGAATTTTTTGTATTTATTTCTCTCCTTATATATCAAATAAGTGAAATTTAATTATTTTTAATAAAAAATTAATATAAAAATTTAATATAACTAAATCATATAAAATTTTAATAGAAAAATATTTTTGCAGTTAATGAAGATAAGTTATCTGCATTTACTTTCAAAACGACATCATTTTGGGATTGAAAAATTAAAAAATTATAATTATAAAGACAATAATAACCCTGAAATAAATTAAAATTACAAAAATATCATAATTTTCACCCCAAAACAATGTCGTATTGGACTTACTGCAAATAAGTAACTACAGAAAAAGCAAACCCAAATTTTAATATAAGAAGATTCATGATGGTACAGTGATGTAAGGTTTTATATTTGCCATGCTTGGTGTGTAGAACTAAGGACTTTGATTATAAGCTAACAAATTACTCACCAATTTGAAGTTTCTCATATGTCAGAGAATAATATAAATTATTAAAAGATTTTCATTTAATAGTTTAAAAATTTTAGGTTGAATTGATTATTTATATGATATCAAAGCTTCAGTGACTATAAAGTCACAAGTTCGATCTTTATCGCTCTCCACTTTCGAGTGGAATTAAAATAAGCACAAAGTAAAGCAAAAATTATTGAACCTATATAATATCCATACTCCTTAGAAAATAATATAAACTATTAAAAAAGCTCTCAACCAAAACTATAAAATTTTGGGTTGAAATATTAAAGCGTATAGCAACATAGAGGATATATATAGTCTTATGACATTGACTTTTTCCCGTTGGGCTTACGTTTGTTGGTATAATATTTATGGGAAAAAGATTTTTCATGTTGCATGAGAAATTTACTCTCCTACCACTCTCACTTCGCTGTCCGTGCCAATCACTTTTCTATTTTTTATTTTTTTCTTTAAGGTGGGCTTCACCTCTTTCTCTCTCTGTAGGAAAACTTGCATTTTTTATACAACATGAGAAATTGCAAGCCCAATATTTATGAAACAAAAGCAAGTAGATGTGTGTTAGTTGTCGTGGTGCCCACAAAAATTAATCCATCTCTCATTCACATGATGAGTATGAAAAAAAAAATTATGGATTTTATATTTTTCATTTATAATATAAATATTTTAATTGAATAAATTTTATTAGATAAAAGTGAATAAAATAATCTAAAATAAAATTAATTTTTTTTTCTTTTTTCTTTTCTATATGATATCAACTTGTAGACCCGAATAAATAGTAATAAATAATATGAGGTAGGAAAGCAACCTATGAGAAGGACACATATAATTCAGGCACAACATTGCATCGAACCAGTAATTTAGAGCACATGCTCAAGAAAGTACTATGCTAAGCATGAATGGATTCCTATTTTGAGAGCTTCAAACAACACTTCTTTAGTTTTCAAGGGGAATAGAATATAACTTGAGTACCCCTAACTAGAATAAACAATGCACTCATCATTCAAGTGATTTGAGAGTATGATCACTCACTTATCAGTGTAATAGCACTACCACAGGCTTGATCCTATTCTCAAGTTCCTAATGATGACGAACACAAATAACATGCACAAACTGATCAAAATGTCTTTTCAAAGTTGCAACGTAGCATGGTGTGGGGGTTTGAATATTTGGGAAGTGGCTAATTCCTATATTAGGTTGAAAAACATGAGTACAATGTAAGATCAATCAATTCTCATACAGTCTTTCGCAACTTCTTCTCCACTACTTTCTTATTTTCCAAATTGCTGCCTTTTCAGAAACTTAATAATAACAAATGCATTTTTCTTTTCTTTTCTTTTTCTATTTTACTATTTTTTTTGAGCTTGAAATTGAAATAACTAAGAGCAGCTTTATTTTGTTTTTCTCCATAACCTTACTCATTTTTCCCTTCTTATCACTCAACATACTCATGGATAAGTTTACCTTGAATTTTTAATGATCAGCATTCCAATCTCATTCACAAGTAGGATAGTTAGAGATATAGGTTGAGTAAAAGTGTGGGATAACTAAACAAAATAAGTCTCATCCTCAAAGGGGCTAAAAATGGAAAATCATTTTCAGGTGGTATATTTGGCCAATTGGTGTATAGAATAAAATGCCTTTATCCTCTTAATCTATACATGCATCAAACGAGAAATGGAGCAAGTTCTAAAGTACTAATACAATGAGGTCTCTCAAGAATTTTTTTTTTGTTTAGGCTCAAACCTCACTTATTGTGGAACCAAGCTAGAATATTATTCACTATTTTTTTCTAAATCAAAGTATCATTCAAAAATTCTCAAAAAGAAAATCACTCAAATGAGGAACCATATTCTCCTATATGAGGTTCAATGCAACATCGGGACATAAAAAAAAATCACAGCTTATGAATTCTCACAATGTCACTTGTGCTTCTTGAAGTTTATTCGTGTCTATCAACCAATTAAGCTCATACTAACTCGGAAACAGCACACAAAGATCATTAAATCAATAAAAGTAAATTAAAAATAAAAAAATTTAACAGATCCTGATATCTCTCCTGATTTGAAAAATTCTGGTTGGTGTCTCTCCCGTGGTGTCTATTCCTCAGTCAAAGTATACTACGCCCCCCACAATTTCCAGATCTAGAACATTGTTGTCCTCAACAATGAACTCTAAACTACACGTAAAGTGAATCAATTATGCATACTTGGAACAAACACATAGATTAAAATACAATAACATGATAATACCAATATCAATATCAGAGTGAGTATATATCTCCATATCGTACCAAAATAAAACTAAAATAAAAGAAAAGAAAATAAAGAGTAACAAGAAGTGGTGGTGTAAGGTAGATGCAGTGCTCATTCAGAAGTAAATTTCCTAGTGCTAGTAGCGCGACAAAACAGTAACCATGGGGAAGGCTGGCGCTACTGGCGCGGTGAAACAGTAAAGGTGAGGTTGGCGCTGGTGGAGCTAAGTTGGCGCTCCAAGTGCAGCCAAACAGAAACTTATTGTTCTTTCTGGCGCTGCTAACCCAGGGTTGGTGCTACTGGCGCTGCAAAACAGTGAGCAAGTTGATGTTGGCGCTATTAGCGGAATGAGAGCGATATTAGCGTTGTGGTCAACTTGAAAAATTTCAAAAAATTCCTTTACCTGATGCTGAACACTCTGGACTGCTACATACAAACACTTCATCTCTTAGCAAAATTCGAATTAGAGACAAACCTAAGATAAAATAAATTAAGAAATTGATAAGAAATGAAAAAAAATTGGATTGCCCCCTAATCAGAGCTTGTTTTACGTCTCGAGCCTGATGTGATAACTTTTGATTATGGTGACTGGTAGCTTGAGTCCAGTGATGACACCATCCCCTTGCTCAAAATTTGTGCCCAGCCGCAGTGGTAGTCATACGCATATGGACGAGGAGGAATGGTTTTAGAAACTCTAAACTTACTCTTTATGTGTTTCTTTTTTGCTCTTGGGTTTTTTCATCTTAACCTATAGCTTGCGTTCCTCATATAGCTGATGGACTTCCTTTTTGTTTCCTTCCTCACATTTCTTTTCTCCAATGTAGTAAACTTGATCTTCAGATTTTCTAATCAATTCAACCAACTCTTCTTCTCGTTTATTTGAAACTTTAGTTGAATTGATGGCTTTAACTACCTCAGTCAGTAGATCATCATTAAGCAGCTCTAAGGAGTGTAGAACTTTTGCCAACTATTCTTCAATAGTGGAAAGGTTTGCTTCTTCAAGTATTTTCTCAAAAACAGCGTTATCTATCTCGTTAATCTGAAAGCAATAATTTTTTTCTTCAGGATGCTTCATAGCCTCAAAAACATTCACCTTGCTAAAAGTAGTCTTCCTAAGATCAGGGGCATATCGATATCTTTCCCCATGTTAAGAACCACAAAGTTAGCTGGGAAGATAAAATCATTCACCTTACCAAGATATCTTCAAGAACTCCTTCTCTTCTTGAATCTATCTGCAAATTGGAGAGACATCAATGTAGAGTTCATCTCAGTAATCCCTAAGGACTTTGTAAAAGAGAGGGGCATTAAATTGACGTTTGCCTCCAAATCACATAGGGTTTTTCCTGCTTGTGCATTCCTGATCGTTCATGAGATATTGAAGCTGCCAGGACATTTGATCTTTGATAGCATACCTTTCATGAACATAGCGTAGAGAGACATATTCTCCAAAACTTCAGAGAAAAAGATGTTAATTTGCAAATTTTTGAACATCTCTATGAACTTTGAATACAACTGCTTCTCTTTTTCTTTCTTTTTCCGAAGAGGGTACATAGCTTTAGCATATGGAGAACTTTCTTCGGTTGATTGATGCTCTTAGGAGGGTTTTTATGAAATATTCTTGTCATTATTGATCTTTCCCCCAATATATATCACATCATCATCGTCTTTAGGAATTTCATCTTGCTTACTATTCTCGTCTTTCGGCTTTTCCTCTTTTCTAGTTTCCTCATCTACCTTTGCTGGTTCTCTTGAGGTTGGATTTATTTTCCTCTATGAGTGGTGATGGCCTTGCAAAACTCCTTTGGGTTAACCACAGTGTCACTAGGCATTGTTCCCGAAAGTCTCTCATTCAACTGCTTTGCCAGTTGTCCAATTTGCTCTCGAGATTCCGGATTGAGGCCTCTTATTCTTGATCGATGCTTCTTGAGTCTTGAAGTTTGAGCTTGTCTCTTAGATAAAAGCGTTCGTTGTTGTGGGCTTGTGGCCATTGTCTCCACAAGCATTTCCAAGGCAGGAGATGGATTGGGCTGCATAGTTTGTTGCAGTTGTTGTGATTGTCGGTTGTAAGAGAAAGTCACATTATTCTTCCACCTCATGTTAATATTTCCTTGGTAGTTATTGTTTGTGGGTTCCCCCTGTAGTTGACTTCAGCAAGTTAAGCCAACAGACAGCTTGAAGTTGGGTGTTCCTTAGCACATATATGACAGACCACCGGCTTTTCAGCAATGATTGCAGAAATTTGATTCTTAGCAACCAATTTTGTAAGAGACTCAATCTGTTTTTGCATATTTTCTTACCAGTAATCAAGAGCTTAAAACCATCCACTTGAAGTATGCCCCTCTTCGAAGTAGGTACATCATCATTTTCTTCAGTGGCAAAGTCTTCAATGAGTTGCAGAGACAAGCCTGAAGCCTTGGTGACTAGAGATCCATTAGTGGCCGCATTGAGAAATCTCCTATCGGCAGGGCATATGCCATGGTAGAAGAGACCTCACTTTGTCTCCCACTTGAAGAGTATATTGTGGATATGTTGTTAGCAGGTCTTTGAATCTCCTCCATACAGTGCCAAATGACTTGTCATCATTCTGAGAAAAGTGGTCGATCTCCCTCTTCTTTTGCAGGAATTTAAAAAGAGTGAAGTAATTCTTGCTAAGTCTCGCTACTAGATCGTCCCAAGAGGTTATGCTCCTTTTCGATTCATTCCTCAGCCATTCTTTTGCTCTTCCTTTCAGTGAGAAGGGGAAGAGTCAGAGACAAATTGCTTCAATGCTGACCCCACTTTTCTTGTGAAGCTGGCACGACTCTAGAAATCCTGACATGTGTAGATTGGAATCGTAGTCGTCCTCTACGGATAACTGATTGCTCTGGAATAATTGCAAGAAAGTTGGATGTATCTCAAAATTGTTGTCTTGAATGGGTGGGAGGACAATCACAGATGAAGCGAGAGAGTAGGATAGGTTGAGGAACTACTTCATGGTATCCACAGGTGGTGTTGGTTTTTCAGCCATGGTCACTTGCTCCACTGGTTCAGATTTAGCTACCTCTTGTTGTCTTATTTCCCTTGTATGCTTCATGTTTCTTTTTGTGATTTTTTTCTATCTCTGGATCGAATTACAAAGAGCCGGTGTTAACGGTATCTCGCATAAACCAGAAAATAGATTAATTAAGTAAAACAAAAACTAAATCAAGATAACAAAAACAAAATAAAAGACAGGAGTTAAAAGTCCAATCTAAAGTATCGATAGCTACTACTAATGTTAAAATAAACTAATCCCCGGCAATGGCACTAAAAGGAATTGTTTGATAAGCTTCCAACTTGCTATATATAAAGGGTCAAATTGAGCGTGTAATTAATCCAATTGTAACCAAAATACATGAGAATTATGATTAAATTGTTAATTCGCTCAGGAGTATTTTCATGAAATTCTTGTGTTTTTCTAGTGATTTTGACCTATTGAAAGAAGATCAAGTTGGAGAGCTCAATAGCAACTGAATGAAGCAAGGAAAACATAAGAAACGATCAATCTAGTTCACGCTAGTAACGCCAACGGTGGCACTAGAAGCGCCAAATCCATTAAAGCCACTGTCCCGCGACATTAGTAGCGCCAAGAACGAATGACACCAAAAAACTTATTGCGAATACAATAAGTATACCAGACGTACAAGTAATAAAATGATGAGTAGAGTATCATTCTTACAAGGATTAGTGTTTCAAGTACTAGTTCACTATTTTTACTTAAGTTGGACAAATCAAAATTGGTTTGGAAAGAATAATTTCTAATTAATATAAAGCCTATTTAAGGATGACAATTAAAAGAACAAATACAAAAAAAAGATTCAAACAATTAAAACATGGTTTGGAAATCAAGATTGAAAAACGTAGTTTGGGTTTATTTCATATCCGATCCCCCTTAAGTGATTTAACTCAATTCAATAATTTCTATCTCTATTGTTCCAAACAATTCATCATGTAAGAGATAATTAGTCAAACCCTAATGTCTTAGGTATTTAACCATTTAACCTAATTGGAATCCTAATATCTTAGAAACCCCTTTTAGATTAAGCTTTACACGCGATGAATTCACAAGTCTGCAATTCCTACAAGTCTATGCCTAGACATTGCAAGAATTGATATTTAGCTCTGTCTGGATTAAGATTCCAATATGTCTTTAAGAACCCTAACCCTCTTTATTCTTATATGGTTGACCAGAACATACAAGAATTTGAAACAAGTAATTCAAGATAAACAAACACATAACAATTTGAGATAGAATTTATTGAAAAGAAAATTAAGGGGGTGTATTGGATTAGGATTTTAAAAGATTTTTTTGAGATAATTTTTTTTTATAGATTTTAAAAGACTAATTAGAATTGGAGGGACTTTAAAGACTATTTTAAAATACTTTTTTAACAATCAAGATTTTATAAGACTAGATTTTAAAGGATTTTAATAGAATTTATAAGATTTGAAAGGAAAATATGGATTTTGTTGCGACTTCGGCAAGTGCACCGGTCGTAAAAGTAATAAAAGTGTACTGAGTACGAGATCGTTCCCACAAGGATTGGTTTTCAAGCACTAGTTCGCTAACAACGATTTAGTTGGACAATCCAATTTGAGATGAAAAGAAAAAAAAATCAAGAACAAGCAATTCCAGAATTTAAAGCAAACAAAGAAAAAGAATTTGGTTTAGAAAATCAAGAAAGAGTAGTTAAGGTTTCGATTTCCCTCAATATCCTTCTTATGTTATGGATTAAACAATCAAATAACTACCCTTAAGATAATGTCAATCGATTCCTCTAAAGTAATTAAGGTTCAATCTCTTGTTACCTTAATTCTATGTAATCTTGAAAGAATCCTAGTTCCCCGGTTATTCTCCAAAAAAACATGCATTAACAATAAGAATATAAAGATTACATAATTACCCTATATCTGATAACACATATTTTATTACACTTATTTATTACTCTTGGTTCATATTTTTATGATTTATTTGAATTAAATAAAGGTCTTTTGGGTCAAATCATAATTCTAGATTTAGATTGGGTTTAATTGATTTTCGTCAGATTTTTCCAAATTTACACTACTTTCGTATTTTGGCCATATCTCACTCTACTGATGTCCGATTAACTCCGTTCTTATTTCGTTTTGCATCTAACAGAAAGGGATACAAACGCTATTTCAGCTACTGAAGCCCAATTCGGACGGGAAGATGGTCGAAAACTGATCCCAAGATGACGTGTTTTTGCTGGAATTTTAATTTGACATTTTGACGTGTAAATTAATTAGAACCCAATGTGTTTAGGGCCCAAGGCCATGTTTTAATGTTTTATTTTATTTTATTCAGATTTTATTTGATTTATAGGCCGAAGTGGTGAAACCCTAATTCGTTCTGAATGTGGGTTATTTAAGGGGAATGTTAGGAAACCCTTCGGCAGTCAGATTTTGAGTTAAACAATTGTTTTAGTTTTCTTACTCGAAATTTTGTACTTTTCTTTTCATCTTTTTCTTCTTCTTCTTTTATGCTATTTAATTTCGAATTATGTTTAACCCTGCGATGCTAGTTTTTAACTTTTTCATCAATTTCATTTTTTCCCAATTCAGGTTGAATATCATGCGATTGTAGATATTCAAACTGAATAATGCGATTGCATTCTACAAGGAAAAATTGATCATTAGATTTAATGGTCAGATTAACCAACCCAATGAACATAAGTTAAACAGGTTTAAATTACTGCGATTGCATAGTTTAAAAACTGTATTCAACCAAACGCTAGGCGATAGTCTAGAGAGGGTTTCTAATTGAATTTGAGGATTCCTAATTCAGTTGGGGTTAATCACAAATTGATAATCATATCTTTTTATCCAATGAAAAAATAAATTCATGAATCCTGATTCCTTAGGTTGATTGCTTTTAAATTCTGATAATCATATCTTTTTCAAATCTGTTTTTATTTAAAATTCAAATCAACAAAATCCCCATTCCCTTTTATATTTTATTTTACAAGAGCGTTTCTAATTGTAAGCAGGTTCTTTGGTAGACGATCCGAGTTGCCCTATCACTACAAACCTGAAGCTCGGTAATTTGCGTGTGTTCGATAGCGCACGTCAAATTTGGTGCCGTTGCCGGGGAATTCTGCACGTCAAAAGCGTTCTTTCTCTTTCCCTTTTCTTTCTCTTATTTTGTTGTTTTCTTGTTCTTCTTGTTTGATTTTCGTTTCTGTTTTCGTTTTTCGTTTACGTTTTTGTTGTTCAATCCCTTTTTATCTTTTGTTTTCTGTTCTGAAAAAAAAAAATTCCGCGATTTTCTGTGTTCGTTTTCTGTTTCAGTTTTCTGATTTCTTTCAATTTTCGTTCTCTGTCTCTATTTTTGTTATAAAAAAGGAAAAAAATTATTCGTGAATTTATTTGTTTCTGTATTTTATATCGTCATTCTTTTATTCTGTTTTGCATTCTTTTCGTTTTCTGATTCTGTTTCTGTTTCGTTTTTTTGTTTCGTTGTCTGATTCTGTTTCTCTTTCGTGTTTTGTTTCATTTTTGTTTGCATCTTGCTCGCATTCTGTTCGCATCAACTCTGCATCTGCATTCTGTGTGCGTTCTGTTCCGCCTTGTTTTCCTTTTCTGTTCTGTGTGCGTTCTGTTCTACGGTTTTCTTGTTTTTGCGCTCCTTTCTTTTTTCTGCGTTTGCACTCGTTTGTGTTTCTGAATCCGATTTCTGAACCTTTGATTCTGCATCGGAATTTGATTATGCACATGCATCTTGTCTCGGTTTTTGAATTTTTTGCATTACGATTTACGTTTTTGGGCAATTTTTGGCAATTTTGGGAAATCAGTCAAACTTCTGTTTGAGAGATTGGCTTCGGAAGTTCTATTCCCAAAGGAATTCGACCTTCTGAGCATAAGTCACGCCCTATAGGGCGTGAGGTGACCCTTAATTTTGCCAAATTCTGTCGTTTACTAACCTGTTTTAGTGTTTCTTTGTCGTTTCAGGACGTATCGAGTATTTCTGCTATTGTTCAACGTGCTCCGATTGACCTGAAAATTGGTGACATGAAGGAGGATGTTGTCCTGGTCAAAAGTCAGCAAGGTGTAGCCTTTCATGATGGAAGCCCAATTTTAGCCGAATTCAATCGTTTACTATTTTATTTTTCGAAAAAAATTTATTTGAATTTTGGGTCCGTAGGGTCATTTAGAGTTTAGGAGAGTTGGTCTCATATCATTCTGAGTTCGTTTAGAGTTTTTCGTACATTTATTTTTACTTCTGTTTGCTATTTTTGATAGTTTTTGTGTCCTATCGTATGTTTTGTGATTTTACTACTGTATGGTTGTGCCTGTGATGCATGACTAGGAGTACTGCCAGTGTTGATGATTTACTTGCATATGACCCTAAGATAGAGATATCATTGCATGCTGCTAGTAGAGCTCGTAGGTTGACATACAGTAGAGTTGTTCCTGAGCATACCTTAGAGTCTGAGTCTGTTGAGTCTGTTTGTTCGAGTCTTTCACATAGTGTTTATTCGTTTGGTAATTTATTTGAGTCTGTGATCATGGATAATAGAACACTTAAGCAATTGGCTTCCCCTAATGTTAACAACAATGAACAGCTCTTATGTATTCAATATCCTGACCTTGATCTACCTTTTGAGCTTAAATCTTGAATACTTTTTTTGTATTTGATTTTCGAAACCTTGGGGTTTTTGTTATACGTGATGAGAGTTTTCTAACCATATATCATATGCATATTTTCATTGAGTGTTCTAAGAAAATTTTGAATTTGAATTTCTAGGTTTTATTACATGAAAGTTTAGAAAGTTTCTCAAATTATTTTCAATCGATACATTGAAACCTTAAATTGCTTTGAGGCTTTTGAAAAATAAGTTTTTAGTTATCTATTGACACAAAAGTTGTATGAAATTTTTTCTTATAGCGAAGGAATTTCGTTCATGAATGTATTGTTACGAAATATAGGGTTCATATTATGAAAGTTTCAATTTTTTTTTTTAAATTGACATTTTTCATTGATGTATAATGGAAATTGATTTGAAGGTTTTAGTTCCCATGTTGTTTTCTCACTATTTTATGTTGTTTTTAATACAAAAATCACACATTTTTGTGCCAAGAAAAATTGCGACCCGTAGCTTGAAAAATTATTTTTTAAACTTTCAAAATGTCTCAAAAATCGCTTAAAAATCTGTTGTTTTGAGATGGATTATATTAGAATAGGTTTGTTGTTTCTGGGTTATTTTGTGATGAAAATCGTTAAAAAATTTGCTATTTTTGAGCTTTGACGAAGTACCCATGGCGGAACTCAGTTTCGAGCGGGTCAACTTGCCAAAGGAAGAAGAAGATACTGCAACAGAGAAATCTCAATAAATCCTAGAGGTTGGGATGAGATTGTGAGAGAGGTATTTTATTTATATTTCTTACTAAAAAGTCGCATGAAATCCACACCAATAGAAAATTTATTAAAATCGTCAGATTTTTGAATTTCACAAAATTATTATTATTTTTTTAAAATCTTGATTGAATACTAATACAATTGGACGGACTCTAAAATAATCTTTTAAAATCTTAATTGAATATCACGTGACTTTTTTCAATCCTTTAAAATCCTAATTGAATACCAATGATTTTTTTTGTCCAAAAATAATCTATTAAAATCATTTGAAATTCCAATCCAATATACTCCTAAACCAAATAAGAATTCACATTACATCTATATCCGTAACTACAAAGAAAATTACGTAGACATATATCTGGCTTAAACAAAACAATAAAATAAAATAAAATATAAAAAATCACATAACGAGTGTTGGTTAATCTCCACGATAATGCCTCGATCTCCCTTCTACCCTCCTCGGCGATCTCCAAATTTTGAATTCTCTGGTCTTTGGTTTCTCCTTGAACGCGTGAATGTCATCCAATTTGTTTCCAAAAGCTCTTTTTTTATGTTAAGAAAACAATATTTTTAATTTCCTATAAGATCTTCAATTGTATCCACGATCATCGGACGTTTCACGTGAAAGAGATGAAGAGTAGCTAGGTGTGGATGTATCCAAGTGTGAAGAATGAAGATACGCAAGATGTTGTTATTCCTCTTGGAGTAGAATAGAACTAAGGACTGCGATTGCATAGTAACAAAGGACCCACCGATTTGAAGCTTTCACATTATGAGGTCAAAAGCGTATACCAACAGACAGGATATATATATAGTCCTATGACATTGACTTTTCTCGTTGCGCTCATGTTTGTTGGCATCATATTTATGAAAGAAAAGCAAGTCGACCATGTGCGTGAGTTGTCGTGGGGTACCCACAAAAATTAATCCCCCTCTCATTCAAATGATGAGTATGAAAAAATAAGTTATCAATTTTATATTTTTTCATTTATTTTATTTAGAAAAGAATATTTATCCTTTTAAAAGATGATCCTTTTAGTTAAAAATAGTATCTTTTACTTAAAATTTAAATTAAAAAAAAATCTCATTCTCTTTTATATTTTTTAAAAGGGAAAATATTAATTTCATAAATATTTTAATTAAATAAATTTTAATAGATAAAAGTGAATAAAATAATTTAAAATAAATTTGATTTTTCTTTTCTATATGACAATCAACCTGCAGACCAGAACGTTTCACGTGAAGGAAATGTAGAGTAGCTAGGTGTGGATTTGTTTTTTGTTTTTTGGATGATAAACGAGGTGTGGAGGTATCCAAGTGCGAAGATACGTAAGATGTTGGTATTCGTCTTGGGGTAAGGGGAGGGCAAATCAGTGAGATATTTTTGGAAATCTGAGCTTTGTAGCAGAATAATAGAGGCGGAATAATTCAAGAGATCGAGTTTTGTATTTGACATGCTTTCTGTGTGGCGAGTTGTATATTGTGTTCCTTGCGGTTGACTACACGGTAAGTGGTTATATTTATTTGACTATCGTTTTCTGTGTTTTAGAGTCTCCAATATTGAATTCTTTTAAGTTTGTAGCGCAACTATTTGAATTTTCCTACATAAATGTTATGATATTCAATTAAAATTTTCTTACTATCTTTTACAACCGATGCTATTATCGTACAATTGAAATTAAATTAATAGTTACAAAATGACATTAAAAGTTATTGATTTGATTTTAATATAATTATAACAAAGTGATTGTAAAAGGTGGTAAAAAAAATTGATTTGTATAACCTATCTTCATAGCTAATAACTATATTGTTATATTTCCTATGAATTATTATTTTATATAATACCTACATGCAAGTTTATGAATTTGTCTCTTAATTTTGAAATTCTTATATTAAGGGATGACAAAGTTAGCGGAATGTGTCTCAAGAATCGGGTGCTAGATTATTGTGTTTTTATTTTGTTTTTTGTTTTTAAGAACTGTTTTTTAAATAATTATTAGAAATTGTTTTTCAGAACTGCAAAGGAAGGTATGTTTGAATATTTTTCCTTTTTAAAAAAAAATTATTTTGAATATAAATTTTGAAAATTATTTTTGAGAGCAAACGAACAATAAAACTTATTTAAGTATAGTTAGATTTAAAATTATAAAAAAGTTATAGTTATTTACAAAAATATAATTAATAAAATTTCATAATCACAAGATTGTTACTGTGAAAATAATTTTAAATTAAAAAAAATTAAATTTTCATTAATGAATTTTTATATTTATAAAGTTGCCACTGCAAAAACAGAATAATCAAAAGTCAACTTTTGAGAACATCCCTTGGTTGTTATGCTTTTTTAGTTTTTTTTTTTTTTTTAAAAAACGAACATTGTTTTCAGAATCATTTTTCAACACAACCCTTTCCCGTTATTATTAATTTTTTTAATAAAAAAACTCAAAACCTATTTTTGAGAATAGAAATCAAATAGGTCCAATTAAAAGCAAAATCTTTATGCTCTAAGTCTCAATAGAGAATTAATCCCACCTTACCAATGACATGCTAACTCTAGAACCGTGTTCCGAAAACAAGATGACTAGAAATGATTGATTGAGGATCCATTTTGAATATATATATATATATATATATATATATATATATATATGAGGTAGAATCCTTTGACATCAGTGTTAAATTTTAAATTTGACACCTCAACTGAGAGCCGTTAGATAAAAAAAAATCAACGACTATGATTTGCAAGCATGTGACACCTTTGATCTTTTTTGATCTAACGACTTCAGCTGAAGTGTCAAAGGATCCTATATATATATATATATATATATATATATATATAGAGAGAGAGAGAGAGAGAGAGAGAGAGAGAGAATAGAAACAAAATAGAAATGAATTTATTTTTTTATTTATAATTTATTAGGCTATCAATATGATTTCGTAACAAGTTGGTGTGTCCAAATAATTACAAATTCTAAATAAAAAAGTCCAAATTTCTTCTCTTTTTGTCTAACTCACTTCATTTTTACTTCCCAGCCACTTTATCACCGATTTTAATCTCACGTTTCTGTAAAATATATATACGAGGGCCTTGAAGTCAAATACATTACCTACAATGGAAGTAAACATATTAGTAACAGAACCTTCTTCAAAAAGGTCTAAAGGATTCTGATCTGGTCCGGTATGGAATGAACTTATAATCATGGAATCGACTCGATCATCAAATTCTAGATTTTAAGTTGATAACCCTAGCCCATTCTCATTTTGGATGTGGGTGGAGCATATGTACTAATTCTTTGATAAGATAAGAATTGAACTAAGAAATAGATTCTATTCTAGAAGCTAAAAGAAGGTGTCCTAAGCAATTTCAATAATAAGGTTCATTGATATTCCTGGTATAGTAGATGCTATCATAGATATAATCATACTTAATTTGATGGAATTGTTGGATTTTAAATGAGACCTATAATTTCGCATGTGAGGAGTTATTTCTTGGTTTCAATAGGACTCCTTACAAGCGTTGTTTTTTAATTCTCTAATTTTTTTAAAATCTATATTTTTTAATTTATAAACTCTCTAACTCAATAATAATAATAATAATAATAGAAAAAACTTTTTATGTCTAAATAAATCTAATAATACACATGTGAGTCTTGGTTGAAATTCTTTGTGGTATGTTTGTAGGCTAACCCATTGACAAACAGAGGTCGGGCCTTGGTTGATATTCTTTGTGGCATGTTTAAAACGCAGGCCAGGCCAGACCATTCCACTATATAACCTGTTACAAATTAAGTCAGTGGATCGAGTTCCCACATTATCCGTCTCTAATTATGACCAATTATCCTTGACCATTATGCACAAAAAATATGTGAGTGAAACAAGATGAAGGTAGCCTTTATACATAGGGCCGTGATAGATTGTAAAGCGCAAAATAATATGCAACCTTTTTAAAGGGGACAAGATTTGCGATAACCATAAAATTTTAGAGGTAACCAATAACGTTAACAGTTTTAACCATTATATATAAGTAATAAGCCATGACCATTATGCATGATAAATATGTGAGGCAATGGAGGAGTCAAATTTTTTTTGTAAAGTGTTGCGCTCACGGCAAGTGCACCGGTTATACAAGTAATATAGTAATTAAATAAGAGATCGTTCCTACGAGGATTATATTCAAGCACTAATTCACTACTTCGACTTAAATTAGACAATCGAAATTGGATTTGTAATAGGATTTGATTTGAAATTTAAATATATAAACGAAGTAATAAGAAGAATAAAAACAAGAAATTAAAGATTCGAATTAATTAATAGAAAAGAACGTAGCTAGGGTTTCGATTTCCTTCAATCTCTCGATTATGTCTGAATTCCTTCTTTAAGTTAATCGTCCTTAATATCAATCTAATCAATTCTTTCTAATGTAATTAGGACTCAATCCCTTGTTACCCTAAATCTTTACCATCTTGCAAGAACCCTAGTTCCCCGGTTATTCCCCAAGAAAGCAAGCATTAAGTTCAAGAATCTCAAGATTACGCAAACCCTATGTCTATCCCTAGAATTATAAAGCTTACGATGAAATTATCAGATACAGATCATGCACCAACATTCCTATTGTCATGCATTTACCTAAGATCAATATATAAGATTCAAGCTCATATAAAGCATTAAGAAAAGATAATTTCATGAGTAAATACCCTTTTTGGTCCTCACCAAATTTCACGATGCCCGCTTTAGTCCCTAGCAGATAAAAAAGCTATTCGTGGTCCCTAAGAAATTCAAAATGCACCCATTTAGTTAAAATCGTGGTCCCTCACAAATTCAAAAAAACCCACATTAGTCCCTCAAAAAGACTAGAATGGGTCCACTTTGAATTTCTTAGGGACCACGAATAGCCTTTTTATTTGCTAGGGACTAAAGCGGGCATCGTAAAATTTACTGAGGACCGAAAAAGGTATTTACTCTAATTTCATTCATGATAAAAAGGGAAATTAACATAAAGAATTGTTCAAGACATAAATGATTAATTAAATTCCATCTAACCCTAACTACTTAAGAATTAAGCCAGACATAGCAAGATCAAGAAAGAAAAGAATTAAGAAAGCTTCCCCTAATCCCATATTAGAAGGGTGAATTCTTTAATAATCCCAGTGAAGACTTGATTCTGATCCGTCTCCGCTGCTCACGAACATGAACTGTGGATTTCTCCGCGTTTCCTCTGCTTCCGAGTACCAAGAACTCTTTTAGAATATGAAAAAGTATGTAATTCTGCCCCAAAATGTGTTTTTATTGACAAAAAATCCGTGCTCTAAGTGAATACATTGAATGGGCCTAAGTTGGATTTCTGGGGCACTTAAGCTCCCTGGGACAGTAGTGCAAATTTGTATGAGGGCGCTTAAGCCCTCTCTTCGAAGAGGAACTTTTACCTGCAGCGAGCTTAAGCCTCGTTTTGGGGGCTTAAGCCCCCTCGCACATAAACTTTTTAGTAACTTGGGAGCTTAAGCTTTGAAATAAGCCTCCTCTTCAACAACTTCATTTTCTTGATTTTTCTTCAGATAGATCCTCATATTTTCTGGTTTTAATCTCCATCTATCCAATCTTCATATTTGACTCCATTTATCTTCAAATCACTTCAAAATAGCAAATATATATTATTTAATTCATAATTCATAAAGTTCATGTATTTTATCAATAAACCTTAGCTTTTCACATATAAATCTTGATAATTCATGTTATTTTATTCTATAAAAACAAGATAAACTAAAGGTTTATCAAACAATTCCCAGATTTAAACATTGTTGTCCTCATCAATTAACTAGAATAAAACTATGGGAAATGTGATGGCTAATCATGCTTAATGAATAACAGACAGGAAATTGATCAATCGTAAGATATCAAAGCATTCAGATTCAAAAACAATGACACATCAAATTCAAGCAAACATTCATAATTCACTAGTCATAGAATAATAACATGAGTTCTCAAAACAATGAGTAGTACAATTCAAATTCACAACACCCTCTCACTGGAATTTTCATTTATTCACTCACACTCAAATGTTTGAGGGTATGTGTTTCACTCTTACTTCACTGAATTAACACTACTATAGGCTTGTTTTTATTCTCACTCTCCACAGTCTCATTGGTATTCAAGTTAATCAAGATGTCTTTATTAAGTTTGTAATGTTGCTTAGGCAGAGGGAAGGAATTATTTGGGTAAGTGACTTACTGATCGAAATTCAAATTCAAAGAGGAAGCGCTCATAACTGTTCAATGTAAGAACCAACATCGTTAAATTAGGAAATTAAATTAATTAATTGTGAGATTAATGAGATAATTTCATAATTGACCCTAATAATAATGAGAAGGCTTAAATAATTAAGGTAAATGATTAATAATGCTGAAACTCGTTTTTCTGACGAAAAGTGTATATACCGATTCTGTCTCACGGTATAAATGTGTACCGATGAAGTATCCTGAAAAATTATGAAAAGTATGTATATGTCACTAGAATAATATATAGGACTAGCATAACAAGTTTCAGGTCAAAGTACTGCGAAAAATAAAATAAAAATATGAGAAATCTTAGAAAAATGGATAGGTTATGATTCCAAAATTTGGGATTAAAATGCTAAGCGTAACTATTAATGCTAATACTGTGTGGTTATCTTTAAACCGCCTATATATACTATTCTTACACAAAACCCTAGGCCATAATCAGCCTCCTACGTGCCTCCTTGCTGAAGCCTTGTGTTCTCTAAGCTTTCACCTCCATTTCTCTTCAAAATCTCCCCAAAGTGGTTTTCTTTCCTCACTTTTACTTCACCAATGCATCATTGTGAGTGAGAGCTAACCTTAGAGAGGGTGGTGCTGCACATTTTGGAGGCCTTGCTTCTGTTTGGTGAGAGGGTGGGTGCTGACTTCTTGGACTTGTGTGGAAGGAGTCTCTTTTCTTGCATTTATAACCTCAAGAAGCTACCTTTGAGTGTGAGAGAACATTTTTGGTGAACTCATTTTCGTGCTCCCTTTGTGTCTGAGCTTTGGAGCTGTTAGGAGAGCTCCATGTGCACCATTAGCCTCTGTTTTGAGCTTGGGTATCTTCATCACCTTTTTCCTTGAAGTTTTATTGGTTAAGATCAAGTTTTGGCATGATTAATAAGGTGATTAAGTAACTAGCATGTGTACTGGTCTAAATATGCTTAAAAATGGGTTCTTGGACGTATAGAAGTGTTAAAAACGCAATCTTGGATGGATATCTTCGCAAATGCAGAATCTGCATTCTGTCGCGAAATATCCGGATATGATATCCGGATATTGATATTCGGATATGGGACCTGTGATATCGGGATATGTCCCCGACAAATATCCGAATATTCTGGGAATTTCGAGACAGTGAAGGTTCTGTTCAGACAGAACTGTATCTTGGGTTTGTGGACCCTAGATTGGTTAAGTTGAACCTCTGTAATAATTCACTAAGTTATAATCTAAGTGATTAAGGGCTTATGGAATTATGAGAAGCCTAATGATATGAAACGTAAAAGGAAAGCGTTGTCTTTATGTCATATACTTGTAGAGTATGGTTATTAATGATATTGCTGGTCTAAAACAGATTGTGATTCTGCTGTTTGTGGACTTTGAGCTAGTGTGGACCTTGGATTGAATTGACTGCTTAGAGGTAAGCTTTTGTGTCCTCGGTTTAGCCATTGTTGGTTCCACCATACCCCATGGGAGGATGGTTTATATGCATGATGTGTTTTCATGTATTTATATTTGAAATGCTTTTGAGCTGTTATGTGCAAGTGCTTATAATATGCATGTGTTGTTCCACCTAGACGGTAAGACTGTGTATGTAGGAGACATACCATAGGGTGATTCTGTGGGTGGGTGCAAGTAGTGACTTGCACTGATTGTAGGTAATAGACGTATGTAAATGCAGCATTTCTCTGGCCAATAGAATAGTTGACACACATGACATGATTATTCTGCTGCATTGCACTGATTTTGGAACTTATAATATATTACTGCTTTCTGAAATTATATTGCACATGTAAGTGAGCTTGGGGTGGAGAAATCCTTGAGGACACCTTGCCTTACTGAGATTTCTGTTTAGAGATCTCACCCCACGTTTGGGGTACATATTTCAGGTTCAGGTAACTCGGGGGTTGAGACCTCGGGCGGCAGGAGGCCGGAGCTGAGTTAGATATATGCTATTTATGATGATATGCTTGGGTGCTGACCTGGTTTATATTTATTATACTGTTGTTGTTTAGACTCTGTTAGGCTTTGTTGCCTTATTTGGTGAGCATGGGGGTTGTTCATGCCACATTGATTGACTATGTTTTATTTTAGTATTAAGTTGCATAATTGTATCAGGATTATGGTCTGGACTACATGTTGTAGATCCGTGAGTTAGATGCTCACATATTTATATTATGAGGTTATTCAGTGTAGATAGCTGTTTATATGCAATTACATACATGCAATGTTTTTTTTAAAGGATTAAGTAATCAACATGGTAATTGATATTGACGTCATAATTGAAAAGAAAAGGTTATTCCGCATTTTAATTAAGCGTGGCTTAATACGATGACATGATAACAAATCGGGTATACACGGGTGTTACATTTTATGGTATCAGAGCACTTTCTAGGGAAAAACATGTATGTATTGCAATAACTTAGGATGCTTTGTTGTGAGTCTGTCTTGTGTGTTTTCTCTGTTGGGTTTTTGTTATGATGATGCATATATGACCACATTGCGTGGGCCTGATCAACTCATTCTTTGTGTAACTTATGCAGATCCATGGTAATGCCTAGGAGAAACCGAGAGACGAACAAGGATCAACCTGATCTTGTCCTGACTGCATTAACTAAGATGCAGGCGGTTAGACTAGCCGATCAGGAGGCCGCTAGATTGGCCAACCAGGTGTTGATGGACGCCGTTCGAGAGAGGAACCGGAAAGTCATAGAAGATGTTCTTGAGGCGAATAGGCTGGCGAACATGACCACAATGAGGGTCATGTTGGAGGAGATGAGGGCTGGCCGCAATGAGGGTCAGTTCCCTCAACCATCACCTCCACCGCCACCACCTCCACCGCCTCCACCCAGTCTTCAGGACGATAGACAGAGTTACATGGAGGGTACCGGTCATCTTACGGAGGTGATGGAACCCTACCATGAGCATGTTGAGGACCGTGATGTGATTGACGGCTGACTTAATGCTTTCCGCAAGCATAAGCCACCTTTTTTCGATGGATCTTATCATCCTATTGTTGCTGCGAGATGGCTTCAAGCGTTGGATAAGATCTTCAGAGTCATGCAGTGCACTGATCCGCAAAAGTTGATGTTTGGGACGTATATGCTGGAGGGCGATGCACATGAGTGGTGGATGAACACCTCTCACGCCTATGAGATGCAGGGTCATGTCATGACATTGCCATTCTTTGAGGACTGTTTTCTGGGTCGATACTTTCCCTATGATGCGCAGGAGAGGAAGTAGGGGGAGTTTGACCGTCTGGTGCAGGGCTCGTTGTCTGTGGATGAGTACTTGGCTAAGTTTAATGAACTAGTCAAGTTTGCACATTTTCGCATTGCTATGCCGACTCTGACGTTCTTGGCTGCTAAGTTCCGTAGGGGACTTAATGAGGAGATAGCTGATCGCATTGCTGGAGCTGCATCGAGAGACTTCGGGACACTGGTAAAGCAGTGTCGGGACATCGAGGATGTCTGTATTGTGAGTAAGGCCAAGAAGGACAAAGTTGATGACGTCAAGGGAACTGGTAGTTCCACTTCCTGGAAGGACATGAAGTTTGCTGGTAAGGGAAAGGGAAAGCAGTTGGCTGCTAGGCAGGCGCTTAGTCAGTTCACGAGGACTTCTACGCAGGGGAGTTCAGCTAGACCTCATACTCCAAGATGCTCGGGATGTGGAAAATTCCATGTGGGGCCGTGTGCTACCGGTCAATTGATCTGCTTTCAGTGTGGCCAGGTGGGCCACTATTCCAGGGATTGTCCATCGTCGACCGCGAGAGCTGCAGCGGTTCAGGAAGTTCCACTTCAGATGGTCCCCATACCACCTACTACGGCACTTGTAGTGCCACTTTCCACTGGTCCTGTTTACACCTTGGATCGACAGCAGTCGGACCGAGCTCCGAACCTTGTCAGAGGTACTATTTCCATTGGTGATTTGGCAGTTGATGTCTTGTTTGATTTCGGGGCTACGCATTCTTTCATTGCCACCCTGATTGCTGTGGGGCTTGAGTTTCCCAGTGATGTGCTTTCTCCTCTGTTGTGGGTGACTACCGCCACCATAGAAAAGTGTTATACCTCTATTGTTCATCGAGATGTCGTGTTTCACTAGGATTGCCGTGATTTTTTGGTAGATCTGATTGGATTGCCGATGACTAACTTGGAAATCATCCTTGGCATGGATTGGTTGTCCAAGAATTGTATGATGATTGACTGTTGTGCCAAGCGAATGGTGATGTCTCCGTGTGATTCTACAGCTAGTTCTTCGCCTTATATTTCAGTGTTGTAGGCTAGGAGAGCCTTGAGAGCAAGGGTATTTGGTTATGTCATGTTGGGAGGTTTAGTGAGTGGGACACAGGAGGATATCACTGGCATTCTTGTGGTGAAGGAATTCCTCAAGGTGTTTCCTGAGTTTCCGCCACAGCGGAAGATAGACTTCTCCATAGATTTATTGCCTGGTGTGGGGCCTATTTCATTAGCTCCATATCGGATGTCGCCACCGGAGTTGACTGAGCTGAAGAAACATATTGAGGATCTTTCGGCAAAATACTTCATTCGACCGAGCGTGTCTCCATGGGGCGCACCGGTCATTGTTGTGAAAAAGAAAGACGGGACTATGCGATTGTGCACCAATTACAGGCAGCTGAACAAGGTGACAATCAAGAACAAGTATCTCCTTCCTCGTATTGATGATCTATTTGATCAGCTTAAGGGTGCTTGTGTGTATTCGAAGATTGATCTCCGGTCTGGATACCATTAGATTCGGGTGCAGCCGGAGGATGTCCCCAAGATCGCATTTCGTTCGAGATACGGTCACTATGAGTATTTGGTGATCCTGTTTGGACTCACCAATGCACTCGCAGTGTTCATAGATTACATGAACCGAAATTTCCAGCTGTATCTGGAACAGTTTGTGATCGTCTTCATTGATGATATCTTGATTTACTCCAAGACAGAGGAGGAGCATGCTGAGAACTTGAGGATTATGTTGCAAGTGCTGAAGGAGAAAAAGCTTTATGCTAAGCCTTTGAAATACGAGTTCTGGCTCAAGTCTGTGAAGTTTCTTGGGCATATGATTTCTGCTGAGGGAGTTGCAGTGATCCCAACAAGATTGCTGTTGTGTTAGATTGGGATAGGCCCAAGACGGTTACTAAAGTGAGGAGTTTCTTGGGTTTGGCTGGTTACTATCGGAGGGTCATCAAGGGATTCTCCATGTTGTTTCTACCATTGACTCGCCTTACCCGGAAGGAGACTCCGTTTGTGTGGACTCACGAGTGTGAGGAGTGCTTCCAAGAGTTGAAGGAGAGACTGACGACTGCACCTGTGTTGGTCCTTCCTGATCCTGCTGAGAAAGTTGAGCTTTACACTGACGTCTCTGAAAAGGGGCTGGGTTGTGTGTTGATGTAATTGGGCAAAGTGATTGCCTATGCTTCGAGGCAGTTGAAGCCTCATGAGGAGAACTACTCGACTCATGATTTGGAGTTGGCTGTTATTGTGTTTGCTTTCAAGATTTAGAGGCATTATCTGTTTGGCATGAAGTTTGCCGTGTTCAGTGATCACAAGAGCTTGAAGTATCTATTTGATTGGAAGGAGCTGAACATGAGACAGAGGAGATGGATGGAGTATCTGAAGGACTACGGCTTTGAGTGGAAGTACCATCCTGGCAAGGCCAATGTGGTAGCTGATGCTTTGAGTCGAAAATCCGTGAGTCTATCCAGTTTGTTGATAGGTGATTATGATATTATTGAGCAGTTTCGAGATTTGACGGTGTGCTCTTTGTTTGGGGGTGCACTTCTCGAAATGGAAACTGTGCAAGTTGAAATTGAGCTAATGGAAAAGATCAAAGAGGCACAAGTGCAGAGAGAGTGCCTTGACTATATGAAGAACCAGGACAATGTATCTTGGATCGAGGATGGTTTGTTGACTTTTCAGAAGAGGATTGTAGTTCTTTGAGGTCCTTTGACTGAAGAGGTGATGACAGAGGCTCATAAGGGCCAGTTTACTGTCCACCCTGGTGCTACAAAGATGTACCAGGACTTGAAGAGAAATTACTAGTGGCCAGGCATGAAGAAGGACATAGTTGTCTATGTGTCCAAGTGTTTGATTTGCCAGAAGGTGAAGATTGAACATCAGAAGCCGTATGGTAAACTTCAACCTCTTGAGATTCCGGAATGGAAATGGGAGAGCATTTTCGTGGACTTCGTGGTGGGATTGCCAAAGACTCAGGCCGGTTGTGACTCTATTTGGGTCATTGTGGACACATTGACTAAGTCTGCCCACTTTCTTTCGGTGAAGGTGAGCTTTACTACTGAGCAGTTGGCCAGACTGTATGTTCGCGAGATCGTGAGACTTCACGGGGTTCCCGAGAGTATCATCAGTGATAGGGACCCGGAGTTCATATCTCGGTTCTGGGAGGCGCTGCAGGGAGCTTTTGGTACTCAGTTGAGATTGAGTACAACCTATCACCCTCAAACTGACGGACAGACTGAGCAGACCAACCAGACTTTGGAGGACATGTTGAGGGCTTGCACTTTGGAGTAGGGTTCAGCATGGGAGAGGTACCTGCCGTTGGTTGAGTTCTCGTACACCAATAGTTTCCATGCTAGCCTGGGCATGGCACTCTACGAGGCGTTGTATAGTAGAAGGTGTCGGACTCCTTCCTGCTGGTCTGAGGTTGGAGACAAGGAGCTTTTTGGCTTAGACTACGTCCAAGATACCATCCAACAGATCCAGTTGATCAGAGAGAAGCTGAAGCACGCGCAGAATCGCCAGAAGAGCTATTATGATGTTAAGCATCGACCACTAGATTTCAGTGAGCGTGAGCACGTGTTTGTGAGACTTTCACCTGTCACCGGTGTTGGTCGGGCCCTCAGAGTGAGGAAGGTGAGCCCGAGATTCACAGGGCCATACTAGATCCTTGGTAGAGTAGGACCTGTTGCATACCGGCTTGCCTTGCCTCAAAACTTGACCAACATCCACGACGTGTTTCACATGTCTTAGCTTCGGAGGTACATAACAGATCCTTCGCACGTGGTGCAGCCGGATAATGTGGAAGTTCGAGAGAACTTGAAGACTCCCGTTGGACCACTCAAGAATCTCGATCGCGGCGAGAAGAAGCTGAGGAGCAAGATCATTCTGATGGTCAAGGTGCAATGGACAGGAAGAACTCCTGAGGAGTGTACTTGGGAGCGATAGGACGAGCTTCTCCGGGAGTACCCGGAGTTTCAGGCCAAGTATGTTTCTAATTTTGCGGACAAAATTCTTAAAATGTGGGGTAAATGTAAGAACCAGCACCGTTAAATTAGGAAATTAAATTAATTAATTGTGAGATTAATGAGATAATTCCATAATTGACCCTTATAATTATGTGAAGGCTTAAATAATTATGGTAAGTGATTAATAATGTTGAAAGTCGCTTTTTGACGAAAACTGCAGATACCGGTTTTGCATTCACGACATAAATACGTACCGAGAAAGTATACCGGAAAATTATGAAAAGTATGTATATGTCACTAGAATAATATATAGGACTAGCACAACAAGTTTCAGGTCAAAATGATGAGACTTGGTGTCAGAACTGATACTGTCTATTTAAAAGCGCGTACCGAAAAAGTAGTGCAAAAAATAAAATAAAAATATGAAAAATCTTAGAAAAAATGGATAGATTCTGATTCCAAAGTTTGGGATTAAAATGCTAAGCGTATCTTATAATGCTAATAATGTGTGGTTATCTTTAAACCGCATATATATACTATTCTTGAACAAAACCTTAGGCCATAATCAGCCTCCTACGTGCCTCCTTGCTGAAGCCTTGTGTTCTCCAAGCTTCCACCTCCATTTCTCTTCAAAATCTCCCCAAAGTGGTCACCTTTCCTCACTTTTACTTGACCAATGCATCATTGTGAGTGAAAGCTAACCTTAGAGAGGGTGGTGCTGCACATTTTGGAGGCCTTGCTTCTGTTTGGTGGGAGGGTGGGTGCTGACTTCTTGGACTTGTGTGGAAGGAGTCTCTTTTCTTGCATTTATAACCTCAAGAAGCTACCTTTGAGTGTGGGAGATCATTTTTAGTGAACTTACTTTCGTGCTCCCTTTGTGTCTGACCTTTGGAGCTGTTAGGAGAGCTCCAAGTGCACCATTAGCCTCTGTTTTGAGCTTGGGTATGTTCATCACCCTTGTACTTGAAGTTTTATTGGTTAAGATCAAGTTTTGGCATGATTAATAAGGTGATTAAGTAACTAACATGTGTACTGGTCTAAATATGCTTAAAAATGGGTTCTTGGACATATAGAAGTGTTAAAAACGCAATCTTGGATGGATATCTTCGCGAATGCAGAATCTCCATTCTGTTGCGAAATATCCGAATATGGGACTTGTGATATCCGGATATGGATATCCAAATATGATATTCGGATATGGATATCCGGATATGTCCCCGACAAATATCCGGATATTCTGGGAATTTCGAGACAGTGAAGGTTATGTTCAGACAGAACTGTATCTTGGGTTTGTGGACCCTAGATTGGTTAAGTTGAACCTCTGTAATAATTCACTAAGTCAGAATCTAAGTGATTAAGGGCTTATGGATTTGTGAGAAGCGTAAATACATGAAATGTAAAAGGAAAGCGTTGTCTTTATGTCATATACTTGTAGAGTATGGTTATTAATGATATTGCTGGTCTAAAACAGATTATGATTTTGCTGTTTGTGGACTTTGAGCTAGTGTGGACCTTGGATTGGATTGATTGCTTAGAGGTAAGCTTCTGTGTCCTCGGTTTAGCCATTGTTGGTTCCACTATACCCCATGGGGGGATGGTTTGTATGCATGATGTGGTTTCATGTATTTATATTTGAAATGTTGTTGAGCTGTTATGTGCAAGTGCTAATAATATGCATGTGTTGTTCCACCTAGACGGTAAGCCTGTGTATGTAAGAGACATACCATAGGGTGATTCTATAGGTGAGTTCAAGTAGTGACTTTCACTGATTGTAGGTAATAGACGTATGTAAATCCTGCATTTCTCTGGCCAGTAGAATAGTTGACACACATGACATGATTATTCTGCTGCATTGCACTTATTTTGGAACTTAAAATATATTACTGCTTTCTGAACTTATATTGCACATGTAAGTGAGCTTGGGGTGGAGAAATCCTTGAGGACCTCTTTCCTTACTGAGATTTCTGTTTAGAGATCTCACCCCACGTTTGGGGCACATATTTCAGGTTCAGGTAACTCGGGGGTTGAGACCTCGGGCGGCAGGAGGCTGGAGCTGAGTTAGATATATGTTGTTTATGATGATATGCTTGGGTGCTGACCTGCTTTATATTTATTATACGGTTGTTGTTGAGATTCTGTTGGGCTTTGTTGCTTTATTTGGTGAGCATGAGGGATGTCCATGCCACATTGATTGATTATGTTTTGTATCTGGATTATGGTCCGGACTACGTGTTATAGTTCCGTGACTTAGATACTCACATATTTATATTATGAGGTTATTCAGTGTAGATAGCTGTTTATTTGCAATTACATACAGGCAATGTTTTTTTTAAGTATTAAGTAATCAACTCGATAATTGATAATGACGTCATAATTGAAAAGAAAAAGTTATTCCGCATTCTAATTAAGCGTGGCTTAATATGATGACATGATAACAAACCGGGTATACACGGGGTGTTACATTCAACATATAACAACATAATTTTCTTATTTGCTTTCTCCTCTTTTCTTATTTGCTTTCTCCTCTTTTCTTCTTTCACTTACTCATATAACATGAGTTGTTTTCTTTCTTTCCCTTTTTCTTTTTCGTTTCTTTACATATACACATTTCAACCTTTTTCTTTCAATTTTTCTTTTCTACCACTTTTTGGCTTTTTCTTTCTTTCGCCTTTTCTTCCATACACTAGAGTTTGATTTTTCTTTTTGTTTCAATCATACCTAGTTCCTCGTTTAAATTTGAAAATTAATCAGTTTAGGTGAGGATGTATATGGAATGGCTATTCATAAAGTTGTCAATGAACAAACATGCTTAGGCTCAAGGGGCTTAATCTAAGGATAAACATCCAGGGTGGCTATTTAGCTATCTAGCTTTTAGAAAGAACTGCCTCTATCATTTCAACAATTGTTTACCACAGACCATCTCAGGCAGAAACAAAACAAGTTCGAGAGTGATTCAAATAGTAAAGTTCACACCACAAAAAAATAATTTCTGTTTAGGCTCAAAAGCTTACGGTTAAGGGTGTGAGACTTATTTTTTACTCTTTATCTGATCACTTTAGTTATTTTTCTCCTATTCCAGTGAATTATTAAGCATGCTTGACTGACGCTCGTTTATGTATGAAAATAAATTTAATCATCATACTCCTAATCTTAGAAATAAACAATCTCTTGTGATTATTCACTATGCATACATATCAAGCACACTGAATTTATTTAAAATTCACCATCTTAAAATTTTCACTACAAAATTAGTGACTGAGGATGGATGGAGTATTTAAAACTAAATTAAGAATTTAAAATTTTTAAAGCAAACTAAATATTTAAAGCAAACTAATAATTAAAATTCTAATTTAAACTAATACGAAATTAAAATAACGTAATATGAAATAATATTGAGAAATCTCCCCTGAATCATTGCATTTGCATAATGGATATTCTCCGTGTAATCACGAATTCCTCTTTCCGACCATATGAAGTTTGTGGTCTGATGTATCACGTGGTACCCATTCCCAGATTTAAAACTTTTTGTCCCCAGCAATTAATTTAAAAATAAAAAGAATCCTTAGCGAGAAATCAGTAAATTAATGTACTCTGAAACAGTCTCAGAGAATGAAACTACAGTCAGCATGTGATATATCCAAAAAATCATGTCAGAATCAGTCTCAAAATACATCCCATATCATCATGAAAATAAAATCAAAAGAAAATAAAAATAATAATAATAAAGAAAGAAAAAAAATCTAAACACTGAGACAATGGTCAATCCTCATCAATGTCAGTAGTGGGTGCAATATCATCTCCATCAGCCCCTGGTGGGTTCTACTCTTATGTTTACCTGTAAATTCCATCTCACGAATATAATCATTAGTCTCAGTGCCTAAATTTTTGTATTTTTATTTGACTAACAATAAAAATAAATAAAATAACTAAAAGTAACATAATGAAAATTATAAATTGTTAGGTTGCCTCTCATAAGCGCTTGTTTTACGTCACGAGTCTGACGTACCTGACTTGCGATCATGGTGGCTCAAAGCATGGGCTTCGTGATAACCAAGCCCCTTCATTAAAAATTCATGTCCTTCCATAATGCTCTTGTGCATATAGATGAGATACAGTATCCTCAGGAACTCTAAATTTGGCTTTTACGTGTTTTCCCTTGCTCCTAGGCTTCTCTATTTTAACATTTGGCTTACCTTTTTTAGAAGACTCATCATTATGCTCTTCCTTATCTTTCTTTTCTCCAATATGGTAGACTTGATCTTCTGGTTGAGCTACAGGTGGGGAAACTTCTTTGTCAAAGAACTTGAATATGGCCTGCTCTCCATCTACCCGTAAGATCAACTCGCCCTTAGGTACATCAATTAATGCTCCTAAGATTGCTAAGAAGGGTCTTCCGAAGATCATAGGAATAGTAGCATTTTCCTCTATCTCAAGGATTACAAAATCAACAGGAATGATGAATTTGTCAACTTTTACCAGCATGTCCTTAATGATGCCATAAGCTTACTTTGTAGAGCGGTCAGCCAGTTTCACTATTGTTTTGGTTGGCTTTACTTCAATGATCCCCAGTTTCTTCATCATAAATAATGGCATCACGTTGATGCTGGCACCGAGATCACATAAAACATTATCCACTTTCACGTTGCCTATGTTGCATGGAATGCTGAAGCTTCCCGGATCTTTAAGCTTTGGAGGCAACTTTTTCTGGATAATGACATTGCATTCCCCTATCAGAGTCACCGTCTCACATTCCTACAGCTTACACTTTCTTGATAAAAGATGTTTCATGAACTTCACGTAATTGGGCATGTTCTCCAAGGCTTCAGCAAACGGGATATTGATTTGCAGCTTCTTGAAAATATCAAGGAACCTGGAGTACTGTTGCTTTTGAATTTCTTGTCTGAGCCTTTGTGGATATGGAATTCTTGCATAAGGTGAGAGCTCCAATGGCTTTTCTTGCCTTTCTAGAGCTTTCTTTTTCTCTCACTTGAATTGTTTCCTTTCAACTTTTTCAGGAATGCCCTTTTCAACTTCAATTACATCCTTTGCTTTTTCTTTCTTATCTTCTTCAACAATAGGTTCCTCACCATTCTTTTTTCTTCAGAATGCTTCTCTATAGGCTGAATGACTTTCTCACTCATAGTAGTAATTGCATTGCAGTGTTCCCTACTTGGATTTGGAATAGTGTTACCTGGAAAATTAAGTACCTTGAACTCTTTCGGATATTTGCTTGGATAATTTCCCGATCTGAGTTTCAAGATTTCTGATTGATGCTTCTTGATTTTTCATTGCAGCTTCTTGATTCTTGAATACTATTCGGGTTTCTTGCATAAATGAAGTTGTCTCATTTCTAAAAGTTTCTGAACCTTGGATGTAATCATTGGTTGTCTTGGAAAGTATCTTAAATTCTTTCTCCAATTCAGAATGACTACCTTGTGAAGGTTGTGGCTGTGATGGAATAAGTGGATTGAGCTGGTGATTTGAATTGTATTTTAACCCAGGGTGATTTTTCCACCTTGGATAATTGGTGTCACCATATGGATTGCCTTGATTCCTTTGAAAGTTCCCGAAATTCCTCTGATCATGCCAGATTCCATTCACTGGTGCTGCTTCAGTTCCTCCAAGATCTCCACAATTGTTTCTCTCATGCTCCCCTCCATAAAATTCACAAATTGGTGGAGGTGGTTGTGTCTAGATTGCAGATGCTTGAAACTTTTCAAACATAGTTGTGAGAGATGCCAATTGTTGAGACATTGCCTTCTGTGTAGCCAACATAGCATCATTGTTCTCCAGCTGATATGTTCCCTTTTTTGACTGTGTCGGAACACTTTCATTTTCTAGAGAAGCCATGGATTCAAATAAATGCAATGCTTGAGTGAGAGTCTTCTGTCTCAATGACCCTCCTGCAGCGGCATTTATAACCATCCTGGAAACAAGCGTTATTCCATTGAAGAAAATCCGCACCTTTGGTCCAACTTACAATTCAAACTGAGGACATCTTCTTTGCAAATCTTTGAATCTTGGTCATAGGGAAGAAATTAGCCAAGAATTTGAAAGGCTAAGTCATCCCATGAATTATTGATGCCCGTAGGTTGTTGATATAGCCATTTAAGTGCTTGCTCCTTCAAAGAAAACTGGAACAACCTCAGACGGATTGCATCATCTGCTACCTCATTCATCTTCACTGTGTCACATATCAACAGGAATTTATCAAGATGAAGATGAGGGTCTTCTTCTTCTCCACCAGCAAATTGATTCTTTTGAACTACAGAGAGTAGAGCTGGCTTTATCTCAAAATTATTTGCAGCAACATTTGGCCTGATGATGCTGGAGGTGTTTCTTGGCATGCTCGGAGTGAGGAATGCATCCATCAGCTCCTCTGGCAGATTGTTGTTGTTGTTGTTTGCCATTGTTTCTTCCTCTTCACCGAGCTTGATGCTTCTTTTTCTTGCTACTTTCTTTCTTTGGCGAACTTTCTGTTTCTTTTTGCTGTTTTCTCTATCTCCGGGTCGAATTGCAAGGAATCGGTGTCAACTGTACCTCGCATAAACCAGAAAATAGATTATAAAAACAAAAACTAAAATTAAATAACAGAAATTAAATAGCAGAAAATAATGTCCAATCTAAAGAATATATAGCTACTATTAACGTTAAAGTAATAATCCCCGGCAACGGCGCCAAAAACTTGTTGCGCTCGCGGCAAATGCACCGGTCGTACAAGTAATATAATGATTAGATAAGAGATCGTTCCCACGAGGATTGTACTCAAGCACTAATTCACTACTTCGACTTAAGTTAGACAATCGAAATTGGATTTGTAATAGGATTTGATTTGAAATTTAAATATATAAACTAATTAATAAGAAGAATAAAAACAAGAAATTAAAGATTCGAATTAATTAATAGAAAAGAACGTAGCTAGGGTTTCAATTTCCTTCAATCTCTCGATTATGTCTGAATTTCTTCTTTAAGTTAATCGTCCTTAATATCAATCTAATCAATTCTTTCTAATGTAATTAGGGCTCAATCCCTTGTTACCCTAAATCTTTACCATCTTGCAAGAACCCTAGTTCCCCGGTTATTCCCCAAGAAAGCAAGCATTAAGTTCAAGAATCTCAAGATTACGCAAACCTTATGTCTATCCCAGAATTATAAAGCTTACGATGAAATTATCAGATACAGATCATGCACCAACATTTCTATTGTCATGCATTTACCTAAGATCAATATATAAGATTCAAGCTCATATAAAGCATTAAGAAAAGATAATTTCATTCATGATAAAAAAGAAAATTAACATAAAGAATTGTTCAAGACATAAACGATTAATTAAATTCCATCTAACTCTAACTACTTAAGAATTTAGCCAGACATAGCAAGATCAAGAAAGAAAAGAAGTAAGAAAGCTTCCCCTAATCCCATATTAGAAGGTTGAATTCTTTAATAATCCGAGTGCAGACTTGATTCTGATTTGTCTCCGCCGCTCACGAACATGAACTGTGGATTTTTCCGCGTTCCCTCTGCTTCTGAGTACCAAGAACTCTTTTGGAATATGAAAAACTATGTAATTCTGACCCAAAATGTGTTTTTATTGACAAAGAATTTGTGCCCTAAGTGAATACATTGAATGGGCCTAAGTTGGGTTTCTGGGGCGCTTTAGCGCGCTGTGGGGCGCTTAAGCTCCCTGGGACAGTAGTGCAGATTTGTATGAGGGCGCTTAAGCCCCGTTTTGGGAGCTTAAGCCCTCTCTGCGAAGAGGAACTTTTACCTGCAGCGAGCTTAAGCCTCGTTTTGGGGGCTTAAGCCCCCTTACACAGAAACTTTTTAGTAACTTGGGAGCTTAAGCTTCGAAATGGAGGCTTAAGCCTCCTCTTCAACACAAAGGGGAAAATTACAAATATATTTTTCCTTACAAATTTTCAACTATCTATATAAAAAAATAGAAGTAATGTTTATAACTAAAAACTTGTATAATGCGCTAAAGATTTAAAAAAGCTTGACCATTGCGGAGGAAAAGGTAATCATTGCATCACATAGTGTAAACCTTTTTTTTATATACATAATATAGTGTAAACCTTAATTATATGTAATCTTTATAAATGGAAATTGGTCGACATAACATTTTATTGCTGTGGTTAACCAATACAGTCAACAAGGTTAACCGTTATAAGCAAAAATCTTTGATCATTTCGCACAATGAACATGCGAGGTAACAAGATTAAAGGGAGCCATTTCATAGCATAGGGTGATAGGAGTGTTGCATATATATACTGTTAACCATGGAACAGGGCTCACGATTGAACATCCCATTTTAGAGGTAACCATTCTTGTATCAGGGTTAACCATTATGACTAATATATAAGAAATAACCTTTGACTATAATGCCCAGAGAATATGAAAATGAATCTCTTAACAACTATGAGTGAGTTTGTCAAAAGGGTATTTTTTTTCCCTTTCATATGTAATTAAAGAAGACAATTTAAAGACCAAAATTGAAAGCTGGATTTTTTTTAAAAGAAGTTAATTTGAAGTAGATAAAGAACCAAGCCAAGAAACATATGTGGAGTTGTGGACTTGAATAACAATTAGACATGCATGAAGAAGTGCTAATGCTTAGATCAGTGAAAGATGCAATAGCAGAAGCACCAGAACATCATACAAAAGAACCTATAAAAAAAGATCATGCTGGAATTCTCGTAATAAAGCGATGCTAATAAAACAAACAAGTGTGAGATGAGAATGGATTATTATACTTTAGAAGACTAATGTCCGTTTATTAGAAAAATAAACTAAGGTTGCATAAACCTTACCTGGAGAAGGAGGTAGGTAAAGGTCTTTACATGTTAGAAGATGCCTTTTCTGATAACCAATTCTAAGTGAGAACAACTTTTTATTGATGAAAATTGTTACGAAATTTGAGATCACCATTTTAAAAGCTAGCTCAAAGGGTGAGAGTGTCCAAGGCCTTATAAACCCCACATTAGTTGTATAGGAAATCAATGTGGGACTTGTAACATTGCCACCCCTTTCAAGGGCCAAGGTCCATGGCGGCTTTCACTCTATCGACACTAACTCAATGGTAGCCCTTTCCCTTTTGGCGACTCCACTCACCTATAAGTATTCAGTACAATACCACTTTGGGAGTTATTGCACCTTAATTCCGCCTATTGGTAGCCTTTTCCACGGCCTCAACTCTCAATGAAAGCACCAATAGTTACGAATCTTGAGATCACCACTTTAAAAGCTAGCTCAAAGGGTGGGAGTGCCTAATGCTTTATAAATCTCATATTAGTTGTACATGCAACCAATGTGGGACTTGTAACACATGTTCAAAAGTCACATGGACAAATTTGGATATCAACACAGTCTTTTATATAGTCAAAGTGTTACGTAAAAATTGCAATACTAAATGACTTAATTCAACCTATCTTTTTCACCATGAAAATCCCAAAATAAATAAATAAACCGCAACGAACAACTTTATTTAACTTTGCGGTGATAAATATTCTCGTATACAGTCACTTCAAAAAGCCTATAGCTATCCTCTCCAGTATCATCTTTGGTAAGGGTTTAAAACTTTAATCTTGGACCTACACTGAATAGAATTATCTCCTGTGGAGGATACACGTGATTTATGAAAGCAAAAAAAGTAAAAGCCTATAGCTCTTTTATACCACTAGCTAGGTCATATACACCATCGTATATTACGTGGTCCTATTTACTATCAGGGGTACAGACTAGGGTTTTAATTCTTTGAGATTTTCTTGGAAGCCATGTCTTCTATACTTTTCAAGTTTCAACATCATGTATTTCATGTCCACTTTTCAATGAATCATCATGAAACCATCGCAACGATATTGCTCTTATAATTGATGTGGTTACTGTTGCTGCAATCACTATTGTCATTGTTTGTTGTCGTGGTCGACAAGACAACGACCACAATTGCTTCAAGTATTGGAATAATTATTCCTCTTAACCTTGTGGTGATTTCTATCACTAGCAAGATCCATCATACCAAATCGTAAAGGAATATTAGCATAAAGATGGAGGCATACATGTCTCTATAGCAGCGGAATAACTTTGATCTTCTCCTTTGGGGTATGTGATCTTATTTTGTCAAATAGCCTTAACCTTTATTCTTTAGTATGATCTTCTCTTTGTGGGATATGCGATCTTCCTCAGTCAAATAGCCCTAATCCTAATTCTTTAGTGTGTTGTCTCTCTCTTGATGGGGAAGAGAAATTAGGGTTATTATTTGACATATTGGGGACCAAAACCATTTATAGTGTTTTTCTTTATTGTTGGGCCAGTAAGCTCCCATTATACTTAGTTGGTTCAACACTGGTATCCACCCATTTGTCCCACACTTACTTAGGAATCTATTTGGGCATCTTTATTTGATCACTTTAATTTACCCAATATATATTAAATAGCATAATATAATTATTTATACAATATGTAGCCCACTAACACATTAGGAAATATAATTTCCTAACAATCTCCCACTTGGGCTACACATTAACCGGAGATAATTATATCATATATCCTTAGTGCGCAACTGCACGCTATTTATCCTTAGATTCCTCATTAGATACAGTCTGGTCCATCTACTATATTAATATGATATCATGGCAGTGTTTGTCACTGTCAAGCGTAACTAAACCTTCCATGATCATTACACCAATATATTCAATGACATATATCAAGTATGGATGAGTGGCATGGAAATTACATGCAATGTGATCTCAACCATGCCTATTTCCAACTGGTCCTATTTTAGTCCTTCTGAGATCACTCATTAATTTTCTGCATACGCAAAGTAGAAATGCAAGCACAAAATATACACATTCAGAGAGAAAATAACATCAAAATCTTTATTTTGCAGAAAACAAACATATAAATGTTTTTACATAGAACACCAACATAAAGAACTCCCACTAAATCATAGTGTTATCAAACAAAACAACACCCATATGAGCAGTATGCTCGGGAAAGACCTTAGGCACTAAGCCTTTAGTAAGCGGATCCGCAAGCATGGAGTTCGTCCCTAGATGTTCTATGGAAACCTGACCACTCTAAACTCTTTCTTTAACAACCAGAAACTTTATATCGATGTGCTTCGAATTTGAAGAGCTTCTATTATTGTTGGAGTACAATACTGCTGACTTATTATCACAATAAATCTTTAGTGGCTTTTCAACACCACTTACTATACGCAGCCGTGTGATAAAATTTCGTAGCCATACCCCATGGTTGGATACCTCAAAGCAAGCTACAAATTCAGCGGCCATAGTAGAGGAAGCTATAAGTGTCTGCTTAGCATTCTTCCAAGAAATAGCTCATCCGGCTAGCATGTAAACATAACCTGACGTGGATCTTTTACTGTCTTGGCATCCAGCAAAATCGGAGTCAGAATACCCAACGATCTTTAATTCATCTGACCTCCGATATGTGAGCATGTAATATTTTGTTTTCTTTAAATACTGCATAATCCTCTTGGCTGCTTTCTAATGATCCACTCTTGGATTGCTCAAGTATCTACCTAATACTCCCACTATAAATGCTATATCAGGGCGAGTACAAACTTGGGCATACATAAGGCTTCCTACTACCTAAGCATATGGTACCTTTGTCATTTCCATCATCTCAAACTTACCTTTGGTGCATTGACCGAGACTCAACTTGTCTCCCTTAGATATGAGCGTGTCTTCTGATGTACAATTCTTCATGCCAAATCTATCCAGAATCTTTTCAATATAGGACTTTTGTGATAACTGTAGGATACCTTGAGAGCGATCTCTAAATATCTATATTCCAAAGACAAAAGATGCATCTCCAAGATCTTTCATCTCAAAAAGTTTAGTGAGAAATTGCTTGGTTTCATAGCATAAGGCTATATCGTTGTTGGCAAGTAATATATCATCAACATATAGTATCAGGAAAATGAATTTACTCCCACTGAACTTGTGGTACACACAATCTTCTACCAAGTTCACCTCAAAGCCATAAGAGATGATAACCTAATGAAATTTTAAGGCCATAGATGGACTTCTTTAATTTGCAAACCATAGACTTTGAATCTCCAAATACAAAGTTTTCTGGTTGCACCATATAAATGGTCTCATCAATGTTACCATTGAGAAACGTTGTTTTTACATCCATCTGATGTAGCTCCAAATCCAAATGAGCCACAAGTTCCATTATGGTCCTAAAAGAGTCCTTCGTAGAAATTGGAGAGAAGGTCTCTTTATAGTCTATGCCTTCCTTCTGAGTGAAACCTCTAGCAACTAGACGTGCCTTATATCTTTCGATGTTGCCCTTGGAATCCCTTTTGGTTTTAGATATCCATTTACAACCAATGGGTTTTGAACCTTTAGGTAACTCGACAAGATCCCAAACATCATTATCTTTCATAGACTTCATCTCATCTTTCATGGCATCAATCCATTTATGAGTATCAGAGCTTTCTAAGACTTGTTAGAAGTTGATTGGATCATCTTCCTTCAAGCCTAAAATATTCTCATGCTCTTGAAGAAACACAATATAATCATCTGGAATTGCGTTTCTCCTTTCTCTAATGGATCTCCTTAATGACACTTCTTGAGTTTGTTCTTCATGTGGCAAAAGAGGTGGTTCATTGTTGTCTTGACCCAAAGTAATGTCAGAAACCGAAGCCTATTCCACAACAATATCATGAACAGATACCTGATCATTAGTTGTTTGTACCGAAATTGCATCTTGAATGATGACAATATTAGGAAGAGAAATATAATTTTTTTCGTCATCAAAGGAAACATTCCTTACTTTATCTTCCCCCAAACTCAACATCCTCAAGGAATCTGGCATTTCCCGTCTCAAAAAAAAGATCTTGTAGTGGGATTATAAAACTTAAAGCCCTGAGAGCGTTCAACATATCCAACAAAATAGCAGCTGATTATTCTTGAGTTCAACTTTCTTTCATTTGGCCTATAAGGCCTTGCTTCAGCTGGATAACCCCAAATGTGTAAATGCCTTATGCTAGGTTTCTTTCCGGTCCATAGCTCATAAGGGTTTTTTGTCACTATTTTGCTGGAACCCTATTAAGAATATAAACTGCAGTCTTTAGTGCTTCTCCCCAAAGTGATTCTGGTAATGACGAATGACTAAGCATACTCCTCACCATGTCCTTAAAAGTCCTATTTCTTCTCTATGCAAAAATACCAGGTAAAACCTTATCTTGTTTGTTTTATTTCTTTAGCATGGGTGATTCATGATAACACATATTTTGTTACACTTATTTGTTACTCTTGATTAATATTTTTAGGATTTATTTGAATAAAATAATGATTGTTAGAGTTAATTTAGGTTTTTAGTTTTTAATTGGGTTTAATTTATTTTCGTCAGAATTTTTCAGCTTTACGTTACTTCTGTATTTTGGCCATATCTCGGTCCATAGTTGTCGGATTGACTCCGTTCTTGTTGGGTTTTTCAGATAACACAGAGAGCTACAATTCTTATGCAGAGCTCTAAGCCCAATTCGGACTAGAAGCTGGTCGATTTCGGACACCAAGTTGGACGCGTTTTGCTGAAGTTTTGTTTGACTATTGGGCTTGTAATTTAAATTAAAACCCAATTACTTAAGTGGCCCAAAGCCAAGTTTTATCGTTTCATTTTATTTTATTCGTTTTTTTATTTTATGTTTGGGCTGAAGCGATGAAACCCTAGCCGTCCTGCGTGACGGCTATTTAAAGGGGACTCTAGGAAACCCTTGGTAGTCAGTTTTTACAACAGAGAAGTTCTCTCTGAGTTTTTATTCAATTGCGTTCTTCATCTTTTTTCTTCTTCTTCTTCTTTTCATTTCAATTATGTTTACCTTAGCCATGCGAGGCTAAGAACCTTTTAATCAACCTAAGGGTAATGGATTCCATGGATTGGTCTTGAGGATCTGCGTTTATTTCAAATCAGTTTTGTTTCCCTTCCCAACTCAGATTGATATCGTGCGATCGTGGATATTCAATCTGAGGTTCGCGATTGCGATTATGGAAAGGGATTAATCATCAGATTTGATGATTAGGTTGATTGACCCTATGACCTTAAATCAAGCGGGCTGATACCCTGCGATTGTATGAGTAGAAGCATCGTCTTTGATCAAATGCTAAGCGATCGCTTAGAGAGGGTTGTCAATTGGAAATAAGGATTCTGATCCGATTGACAAATCAATCACGATTCTGATATCTTCTTATCTGAGGAAAGACGTCCATGGAACCCAAACCTTAGGTTGGTTATTTTTAATTACGAATTTTTATTCCAAATTTATATTCTGCCTTTTTAATTATTGAATCAAAATCCAAAACCCCCTTTTAATTTTCTGTTCTCATAAGCGATTTTAACCAAAACAATTTCCTTGAGAGACGACTTAGGGTTTCCACTTTACTGCAAATTTTCTGAACCCTAAAGAATTAATTTTTAATTTGCGCGAGTTCGACAACTCGTGTCAAATTTGGCGCCGTTGCCGGGGAAATTGCATCGGTCTAAATCGTTTTCTGATTCTTGATCATCTTCTTTTTCATCTTCATCTTCTTTTTTCTTTAGTTTTCGTTTTTGAAAAAAAAAAAAGTCAATCAAAAAAAAAAAAAAAATTGGGGAAATCGGTAAAACTTCAGTTTGAGCGATTGGTTCCAGGACGTATCGGGTATTTCTGAACTTGTTCAACTTGCTCTGATCGCTCTGAAAATTGGTGAGCTGAAGGAGACGATCATTCCTGTCAAAAGTCGTGAGGCTTTGCCTCACGAATCAGGCCCTGGTTTTGCCAAATTCCTTCGTTTACTATTTTATTTTATTTTTTGAAAATTTTTTATTTGATTTTTGAGTCTGTAGGGTTATTTAGAGTTTAGGAGAGTTGGTCTCATATCATTCTGAGTTCATTTATTATTTTTAGTAGATTTATTTTTGCTTCTGTTTGCTATGTATCCAATTTTTCACCCTACAGATGCTTGTCCTTCCTTTCCAGACAGCGGTTTCCAAGTTGATCAGTCTGTTGCTGCAGTCTTTCCTGGAAAGCCACAGTACCAGCAGCAGCAACAACAGTACCAGCAGCAGCAGCAAAATAATCCATTCTCCAACACTTACAATCCTGGCTGGAAGAATCATCCCAACCTCAGATGGAACCAGAATCAGCAAAATGTTCCATATCAGAGTCAACAAAATTTTCCATACCAGCAGAAGCAGCAATTCATTCCACAGCAGAGACAAAACTTCCAGCAACCTGCTCCCCAACAGTTGCAACAACAGCCACTAGTGCAGCAGCAAGCTAGTAGCAATGGCCCTTCTTTGGAAGATTTAGTGAAGCAGATGGCAACTATCAATCTGCAGTTCCAGCAGATTACTGAGTCTTCCCTCCAGAATCTGCAAACACAGATTGGCCAACTTGCAACGTCATTGAGTCAAAATCAACAAGCAAGTGGCAGCTCCCTTCCATCCCAAACAGTTCCAAATCCAAAAGGAAGCAGAAATGTGAGTGCTATTACTCTGCGGTCTAGCAAGCATATGGAGGAGCCAAACCACACTGCTGCTGAGACATCTAAGGGAAGTGACACTAGCTCCAAGAAGCAGAGCACTGATACATCTGAGCATTCTGTTTTCTGCATTGATGTGATAGATGAAGTTGTTGAGGATGTTTCTGCTGAATTCCTTGCTGATTTTTCTGATTTTTCATCTACTAATTCTGATTTATGTGGTTGTGGTGATAGTCAAGAGTGCATTGTGTGTGCTGAAATAGCATCTCATCTTTCTGGTTTCAATGATGCACTGATTGATGATTCTGATTCTGCATTTTCTGAATTGCCTGCTGATATTATTGATGATCCTAATTCTGTTTCTGAGAATTTGTTTACAGGCATTGCTGCTGACTTGTTTTCTGCAGAATTTGCACCACTAACTACACCTCTTCCATCCATTGAGCAGCCTCCAAAATTGGAGTTGAAGGTTCTGCCCTTACCTGTGATAGTGGCCAAGAACCTTCTACCTGAGAAGGAGGTGAAGCTTCTGACATTGCTGAAAGAAAATAAAAAGGCAATTGGATGGACTTTAGCAGATAATGTGGGAATCAGCCCTTCCATGTGCATGCACCGTATTTTACTTGAAAGTGTTAAACCAGTGAGGAAGAAATCAAGCTACTTGATGCTGTTTATTCTCCTGAGGGAGTTCAGGGAGTTCTCTTCCCTCTTTTTCTTTTCTTTCTGTTATTTGCATTTTTATTTTTCTTTTCCTTTCTTTCTTTTAGTTTTTGACTTTTTCTTTTCTTTCTGTTATTTGCATTTTTATTTTTCTTTTCCTTTCTTTCTTTTAGTTTATGATTTTTCATAGGTAGATTTTCTTTTTCTTTCTGGTAATTATTGAGTGGTACATGGAGTAGACTTAGATCACAGTGTTTGATAGCATAATCTGTTAGGCTTTGATCTCGATTCTTGGATTACAACTACCTGGTTATTGATTCTGTGCTGTTGATTGCATGACTTGGTTTACCCTTGTGAGGTTTTGAGCCCGCATACATGGCATATCTTCTGGCCATGCTTTCTTTCTTGTGTGTTTCTGCTCTTGATTGTTGTCCTCTAGAACTTGCTCTTGTTCTTTTTGAAACTGCATTTTTCACTTGCATGCATGAATATGATTGAGGCATTCTTTCTTTTCTGTACCCACTTTAGCCAGATAACCGTCCCTTATATTATTATCCCTTGGTGAGCCCCTTTGAGCCTTTATATCTTTTATTTCTTAAGCCGCATTACAAGCCTAAGTGAAAAACCAATTAATTCCACACCCTGGAGTTTTACTGAGCATTGGTTTCATTGTGATGTTGTGTTTAAGTGTGGGGGTTTGCCCGAGACGGACAAAAGTTTAAGTGTGGGGGGTGACTATCTGATTCATTTCTGCTATGTGGTTTTACTTCTTCAAAACAAAAAAAATCAAAAAACAAAAAAAAAAAGAAAAAAACAAAAAAAAACAAAAAAAAAAGCTCTTTGTAGAATTCTGGGGTGTTTAGCTTTCTCTTCCATATTCATCCATACCTTTACCTCAGCCCCATTACAACCCTGCATAAAGCCCTCTTGATTTGTGCATGCATGTGTTATGAGCAGTGGAGAAGTAGAACTTGAGCAAGCCTATGGTAGGATGATTTTCTTGAGTTGATTTGAGTGATATACTGAATTAACTGATACACTTGAGAGAAAAATTGAGAGCATCTTGTGAGGAACCATTTTTTATGCAGTTAGCAGTTGCAGTTGAAGTTAGCAGGTCTTGTGATTTGAGATTAGGGAATTTCTGTCCGGATTGATTTATCTGTAGAAGACTTGTGATCTTTGTATATTTTCTGTATGCTTGGTAATTGTTAGAAAGGATTGGTTGATCTTAGTATTTACTTTCAATTTTAGTTTTTGCCCAGGAGTGCAAAAAGATAAGTGTGGGGGAATTTGATAACACATATTTTGTTACACTTATTTGTTACTCTTGATTAGTATTTTTAGGATTTATTTGAATAAAATAATGATTGTTAGAGTTAATTTAGGTTTTTAGTTTTTAATTGGGTTTAATTTATTTTCGTCAGAATTTTTCAGCTTTACGTTTCTTCTGTATTTTGGCCATATCTCGGTCCATAGTTGTCGGATTGACTCCGTTCTTGTTGAGTTTTTCAGATAACACAGAGAGCTACAATTCTTATGCAGAGCTCTAAGCCCAATTCGGACTAGAAGCTGGTCGATTTCGGACACCAAGTTGGACGCGTTTTGCTGAAGTTTTGTTTGACTATTGGGCTTGTAATTTAAATTAAAACCCAATTACTTAAGTGGCCCAAAGCCAAGTTTTATTGTTTCATTTTATTTTATTCATTTTTTTATTTTATGTTTGGGCTGAAGCGATGAAACCCTAGCCGTCCTGCGTGACGGCTATTTAAAGGGGACTCTAGGAAACCCTTGGTAGTCAGTTTTTACAACAGAGAAGTTCTTTCTGAGTTTTTATTCAATTGCGTTCTTCATCTTTTTTCTTCTTCTTCTTCTTTTCATTTCAATTATGTTTACCTTAGCCATGCGAGGCTAAGAACCTTTTAATCAACCTAAGGGTAATGGATTCCATGGATTGGTCTTGAGGATCTGCGTTTATTTCAAATCAGTTTTGTTTCCCTTCTCAACTCAGATTGATATCGTGCGATCGTGGATATTCAATCTGAGGTTCGCGATTGCGATTATGGAAATGGATTAATCATCAGATTTGATGATTAGGTTGATTGACCCTATGACCTTAAATCAAGCGGGCTGATACTCTGCGATTGTATGAGTAGAAGCATCGTCTTTGATCAAATGCTAAGCGATCGCTTAGAGAGTGTTGTCAATTGGAAATAAGGATTCTGATTCGATTGACAAATCAATCACGATTCTGTTATCTTCTTATCCGAGGAAAGACGTCCATGGAACCCAAACCTTAGGTTGGTTATTTTTAATTACGAATTTTTATTCCAAATTT
>NW_026896247.1:0-20764 GCF_033153095.1 Gastrolobium bilobum | reverse complement strand
GCCAGTGGGGTTGGAGCACAGGGCATTGTGGGCTGTGAGGTTTCTGAACTTCGATGCAAAAGCAGCAGGAGAGAAAAGATTACTACAGTTGGATGAATTGGATGAGTTCCGTCTCTCTGCATATGAAAGTGCAAGCCTATATAAAGAGAAGACAAAGTTATGGCATGATAGGAAGATCACACGTAGGGATTTCAAGGAGGGGGATCAAGTTCTTCTGTTCAATTCAAGGTTGAAGCTATTTCCAGGGAAGTTAAAGTCTAGATGGTCAGGACTTTTTGTGGTGAAAGACAGAAGTTTTACAGTAAATGGTCAGAGGTTGAAGTTATATGTTAGAAGTGCTGCGGATAGGCAACTACTGACAGTTGCCTTATTAGAGGTAAAATAGATCATACCCGTCAGGTTCGTGACGTTAAACACGCGCTGAGTGAGAGGCAACCCACTGTACCAGGTATGTAATTTTAGTGTTCATACACCATTAGGAAAGTGAAGAAGGAAGGAAGGAAAAGTTTTGAAAATCTTAAGAGAAAATTTTGACAAGTGCTGGGCGCTAAAACCTCCGTTCTGGACGTTTTAGCGGTCTAGGAGTTGCATCACTATGAAACTCTCTGGCCATGAGCGCTAAAAGGTCCATACTGACCGTTTTAGCGTTCACCCAATTACTCATTTACACACACTCTGGTCCAGCACGCTACAACGTCCATCGTGGAGCTACACACGAAGTGTGCACATTCTCTGGACCTTAGCGCTAAAACGCTTGGTTTCACCGTTTTAGCACCTCATCACTAATTCAGAATAATACGAGCCTTCTCTCTCCTTTCTTTCACAACTCAACATTTTCTCTCAAATTATTCACTCACTTTCTCTCACACTCAATCTTCTATTGTTCCATTGTTTAAATCGAAGACTAGCACTTCATACCAAAGGTACGTTTTCTTTCTCTAACCATACATGTTCTTGCGTTTTAATGTTTTAATGTTGCATCCATATGTTGCCATTTCATCTAGGTCTCATTTCTTTTTCGTTTCTTCAACTACTCATGTAATTATGCTCGAAAATATGTGATCATGATATAAGATATTCTGGGTTTTCTGATATTTGGGTTGGGAAGAAATCCCCATTAGCATAACACTTGATGACGCACACACACACATAGGGTGTTTGCTAAAATGCTTGAACCAGAAAAGCCAGGACGCTAAAACGCTGGTCACCCAACGTTTTAGCGCTTGCCCAGTTTCTTACCCAGAAAAGCCAGAACGCTAAAACGCTCAGTGTGAACGTTTTAGCGCCCATGCCCTGTTGCATGCATATTTAGTAAGGGTCTACTCATGGACATTGTGGGGTATTTGCTTGAATGTTTTGGAGCCAATTCCACCACTAATTTCATTCTAAATCTGGGAATTAGATCCACTAATTCAAATGCCATACTGACTCTTTATGTTGATTTTCAAGATTATGTCTACACTTCCCCCCAAGAAGTCTGGAAAGAAGAGGTCCAGGGAACCTCGGGCTTCTGCACCTACACCTCCACCTCCTACCTATGATGCACATTTTTGGAGGAGTGCTGAGCATGAGGCTCGTTACACTGCCAAAACTTCTTCCAGACAATTCATGAGGGAGAGGAAGTTCATCCTGGAGAAGGATGAATATCCTGAGTTCCAGTCCCAGTTGGTAAAAAGGGACTGGGTTACTTTTGGTGAGATTCTGGTGGACAGCAGCCCTAATATAGCAAGGGAATTCTTTGCTAATGCATATAATGGTGATCAGGGTGGTAAGAGGACTTTCACCAGCTGGGTGAGGGGCAAGAAAGTGAAATATGATGCTCACACCATACAGAAGCTTATGAAGATCATTCACTGTTATTATATTAACAAATCCAGATGTGATTTCAAGAAGAACTAGCAGCAAATTGAAATACCACCTAGGAGACAGGACCCAGAATTTGAAACTTGGACCAAGATAGGGGCAGCTGAGCCTATTCTACAGACCATAGCCAAGCCTGGTGAAACATGGGAGACGACCAAAGATAAGGTCAATCCTAAATTGCTGTGGTTGAGGAATCTAAATGGTGAGGCCAGAGTCTGGTTCCATTTTATGGTTTCCAATGTCATGCCCTCTTCCAACCAGGCGGAGGTAATTTTGATGAGAGCCGTTTTGATCTATACCATCATGACTAAAGGGAAGGTGGAGCTACCCATTCTTCTTCAAGACAGTATATATGATATGGCCCATTCTGATAGCAGCACTTCTGCTTTGGGTCATTGTTCTCTGATCCAGCTGCTGTGCCAGAAAGATGGAGTGGATGTAACTGATAATGGGGTGCTAACCAAATTGCATCCCCCAATTGATGAAAAACTGATCAGACAGCAGTTGAAGATTGGAGGAGAAGGACCCTCTGGATTGACACCTGGCAGGAAACCTATGACTGAGGAGGATTCAGAGCTTGAACAAAGGCTTAGATCTGGGGAGCAGTGGCTGGTTAACAATGACATTCGATTGGGCCATTTACGCCGCCGTCTCAAGTTCATACAGACGAGTCAGCACTCATTTCAAACTCATATGATCAAGATGCTGACCGATCTCTGTGAAGCCCAGGGTTTAGAGACAGCTGAATTCCAGCCTGCTATTTATCCACATTCCGAGGAGGAGGACGCATTTGAGGAAGATGTCCGCACCTACTATGATACTCTGGCCACTGCGGGTGTGACTGCTGATACTGCTCCTCCTGCCCAGCCTACTGCTGCTGCTGCTTCTGCTCAGACTGTTGCTGATGCCACTGCTGATGATGATCAGATTGCTAGTGATACTTCTGCCATGGATGAGGACAGGGATGCTAATGCTGAGTAAAACCCCTTACCTACTGATGACCCAGGATCTGATCTGCTATTTTCTGATGATAAGGAGTCGACTGATTAGATTTCGCTTGTTGTTTTTCCATATTTTCTATTTTTCTGGTTTTATTTTGGTTAAGTAGAATGAGATTCCCTGTTTTGATAGATGCACATTTTGAAATAGTACTGATGCTATTTGATGATATGTGAATGTGTTTCAGTGTTCAACTGTTATTTTAGATTTAAATTAGTTGTTGGGGACAGCAACGTTTAAATCTGGGAATGGAGTGTGAATGAATGACATGCAAATATCATGGAGTCACACAGTTGATGAGCCACAAACAGGGAAACATCTCAATCCTTTCTTTTAAGTTTCTTGTGTGATGTAGTTTAGGTAGTTGTGTATGTAGAGAAATTGGATTTTGAGTTAATATGATGTGAAATTCCATGAGGATTGGATGATCAAAGTTTTACATGATTGATCAAATTTTAGGATACAATCTTGAATCTTTGCATGTGTTCTAAAATGATATGATTGCATGACTCATTTTATGTGAAGAGTAGAGAGATCAGTTTTGATGTATATAGAGGTAGTCAAGCATGCACTCTGAACTGTGAGGAATTGAGCCTATACAGAATTTTTTTTTTCAGAGAACACTTCACTGTATGATTAACTCTAGAACTTGCTCTGTTTCTTGCTTGAAATGGTTCATGATTTGTAAGGTAGAGTTGATTGAGGCATTCTCTTTTGAACCAAATGTTCACATTGCATGAAAACCTTGAGCCTAAGTTTGTTGATTGATAAAATCAAGAGCCTGCATCTATCCCAGTTTTCAGATTACATGTTTCAGATAAAGGGTTAATGGATGAAAGCTCTGTATGGAGAAAGGTGTTTCTGTAATGTATAAAAATGCAAAGTGTTGGAAATTTGGAGGAAAAGAAGAAGAAAAAGGGAAAAGGAAAGTAAAGGCACAAAGTGCTTGGTTGAGGAAAGGGAAAGAAAAGGAAACAAGGAAAAGGGGGAATTAAAAACACAAAGTGTTTGAAAGAAAAGGAGGAAGAAAGTTTAAGAAAAAAAAAGTTGTAGAAAATGTGGTGAAAAGAATGAATGAAAAGGAAGAAGAGAATGAGAAGGATTAAGGAGCACATAGATAAATTCAATTGTGATCCTCCTCTTATCTGAATCTGATTCATCTAATCTGAACCCCTCTGCAACATTAAATCCTACCTTTAGCCAAACCTCTTGCCAAGACATTTCCCTCCTCCTATACAGAATCCTATTCCTAACCAAGCCATACCACCAAAGTCTCTTTTGATCTACTTTATGGATCAGTGTCACTGTGGAAAGTGAGAAGATGGGCAAGCTTATGGTAGTTTAAGTACAGTGAAGATTGAGTGATGAGTACATCCTTAAACACTAGAGTGCAAGAGAGTTTAATTCTCACAATTTTTGAGAAGTTCCTAGTGAGGGGGTGTTTTGTGTTGAAAGTATATGTATTTCATCTTTACTGATCTGTTGAAAGTCATATGATGAGGTTGGGCAAGTCATGGGAAATAATAGATTGCTTGGTTGTAAGATTGTATCATGGAATGTTGATTTGTCATAATTCAAATCCATCCTCATAAGTTCCATTTGTAAGGAATCTCAAGTCCTTCTCTGTTTTTTTTTAAAGTTATTGCTGAGGACAACAATATTCAAATCTGGGAATTGTGATAAACCCTTAGTTCATCAGGTTTTTCTGCATGAATTAGTATCAATTTGTGTGATTAAATGATGGAAAAAGAGGTTAATATCTTAGAATGTCCTCAACTACAAGTTCAAGAAGCTTTATTGAAAATTTGTATTATTCTTGTAGGAAAAGCAAGATTAAAAGGCAGCTGGGAGAAGGAAGAAGATTATGAAGAAGAGAAAAATTCTAAGTGTTGAGCGCTAAAACGTTTATCCAGAACGTTTTAGCGCCCTGCTGCAGAAAGAAGTCAAAACTTGCTGGTGCTGAGCGCTAAAACGTCCACACATAACGTTTTAGCGCGCTGCTGCAATCCGAGGACAAAAAGTTGCTGGTCTTGGGCGCTAAAACTTCCTAATCAAGCGTTTTAGCGCCCTACAGTTGGAAAAAGACTCTAGTCTCTAACGCTAAAACGTCCAAACCAAGTGTTTTAGCGCTGGAGTCAGTTTGAAGCAATTGGGCATCCGTCAAGCATGGACGCTAAAACGCTCACTCATGAACGTTTTAGCGCCAATGCTAGTTTTTCTGTTTTAATTTGTAAAACTATATAAGGCAAGGGCTTTCACTTGTTTAAAAATCTGGATTCTCTCTGTAACATCCCGTCTAACTAAAACCTTATTTAAAGTACGATTAGGAAGGTGTAGGACATTTATTTTAGAATTATGCTCATGTATATGCTAGGACAGGATTATATTAAATTATGGAACCAATTTATATTTCAATGGAAAGTAAATATTTAATTTTAAATATGTGACATCTTAGTCATGAGTGTATATTTAATCCCGTAGCAATTGTATATTTCATCTTAGTCATTATGTATCACTAAGTGAAGAGGAGTGTGATTGATTTGATTCGTAAAATACAAATAAAAATACCTCAACTAAATTAAATAATTGAACTAAGAATATGTAGGCTAGTGCATGAAACAACCAGTGAACAACTAGGACATTAGTTTTGGAATCCAATTGCCTACTAGGGCCACGACCCAAGAGTGCAAGAGAAAGGCTTATTTCAGCCCAATATAAATCTTGCATACACTTATCCATTAGCTTATCTAGAAGAGAAATCTGAATGCTACTTTCCATTGGGTAATAAGCTACACACACTCATCATTACATTTTCTAGTCATGCGCATGGAGAGAACCAAAAGCTAGCTAATTGCTTGTAGCCTTAGACAACCTTTAGTCAGATTTGCTATAGCATTCGTCCAATGAGAAGAACGGGGTCAACATGCATGTGTTCCTATTGGTTAAAAGTGAGATCAGTTACTTTAATCTCTCATTTTCTATGCATATGGATAGGAAGAAAAATTCTGATCAGATGCTTTATGCATTCAAACTTAATCTGTCACAAGCCACCCATCCATGTTTCTTCCATAACGTGTGCGCATAAGTATATGATAGAATTCTGTTTTGTTTGCAATTGTTAATAGTAAGTCAGCCATTGCCTCCTCACTCAGCCAATACAAGCAAATAAGAAACTTGAATTGTGTCATATTGATTTAGCACTCAAGCTCTTTCTCCCTCCATCTCTTGTGCGCACTCTAGAAGGAAGAGAGCAGACCATTCTTTGCAAAATAAAACCCAACACCTCTCTTCTTCATTCATCTTTCAAGGCCGTAAATGCAAGGAACCCAAAGAGAAAAGAAAAATATTGCAACTCAGCCCTTTTTCCCTTGAGACCATGAACTCCTTAGATACAAAGCAAAGCATCTGAACCTATTTTCTCATTTCCCTGACCGAAAACATACTTGGGAAAGAAAACCAAGATAGTGTACCTCATCCCCATTTCCTTCAAGTTGTGAACTACTGGTGTAAGGAGTAAAATGCCTATGCCTATGCAATAATCTGGAACTTTGGAACTTAGGAAGCTGGCTGTGTGCTCTTCGCTTGGTGACCGCTGTACATTGATTAAATTGGGAGCTATAGGTGCGTGCAAGAGGTAAGAACCGAATCATTAACCCTCTCCTTGTCACCACTATTCGATCTCTCTGTTTGACCTAGGAAGAATTTTATGTTAGTATTTTTCTTCCTTAATTCTCCTCCTTTGCTTTTCCCATGCGGTCTTATATTCCTGTTAGGAGATTGTTTTAATTCTGCCGTTCTATTTTCCTTAAGTTCCATCATTTAGAACAGCTCTAGAAATGCAACTAATGTAAGCTTTAAACTGAATGCTATGAACAGCCATGAAGTAAGCATATGAAAACTGAAATGGATTCCTTTATGAGTTGAAAAATGGCCCTTGTTTTGCGCTATTGAACTGCCCCTTGGGTTAGGAAATTTATTACGTCTCTCTTGTGTTTGGAGGGACGAAATTAGTATGCTTAAGGCTTAATTGTTCAAGCCTAAGAAAAATAAATAAATAAATTTTGTTTTAAAGTCCTTCTTCAAATGCGGTATAAATTGTAAAACCCTCATTATATATATACACCATGATAAATAGGTTCTTCTTTGCGCACTCCGTGAGTAGAGAAGCAGGAAATTGATGAATAAAGTCTTGAATAATTTGTGTCAAAACCGGTTCTATTTTGAGTAAGCCATTGAGACTTATTCGTGGTTAATCATTCGTGAAAATTAAATTAATGGCAGAATGCTATTAGGAAAGAAACCATGATAGGAACCAATTGGGTATTTGTGCTGTATAGAATTTATAAACTTAGGTGAAATCAGGAACTTAAAACTGAATATGAGTAGATTGTGAACCTTGGATTTCTTCACTGTTTGCTTGGGGGTAAACCGAATTGGAACCTGAAATTTTGTAAGAAAAGAACCATGATGGCCGAATGGGGTACATGAGCCTTAAAGTTTGGAGGCTTGTTGGTAAATTTCTAGGAATGGCTTGGGACGCATTCTGATTTATTGCACTTGTATATTAGGTACGCAAAGCCCTGAGACTTGGATTATTTCGCTGCTGCCTGGTAAATTAACTGTGACGTGTGAGGTAAGTGTCTGGTGGCATTACCTTCTGTGACTGCTAGCTAGTACATGGATTGTGAACGTTGCTCTCATGATTTGCATTCGAATTATGTATATGTTATTCGTATGCTATTCTTGAATATGATATGCTGGATATTCTGTTTTGAAAAGTAAATATATTCAGCAACTTGATATTGGAAATCCATGGTGTATATGTCATTCTGATTATTATCTAGTCATGCATACGCATTCATGATTTTTTTTACTGTATGTTGTGTGTCATTCATGACATAGCATACATGCATAATTTTCATGTTGGCATCTGAAAATAATTATGTAAACTAAGCATACGTTTGAGCACGCATCATGTAGGCATCCCTACGGTACCAGGGTATGGGACACTTGGCTTCAGTCCGCTTAGGTACAGTTGGAGGCCTTCTGAGGAGCCACCCAGGTTACTCCACTGTTCTGTTTAGTACGCGCACGATGGTGCAATCCCGTACTGCTGGCGTTATATACGCAATATGATATTATGTTAGTGATACGTGCACCGTAGTGCTATGAACGTACACTTCTGGCGTTATATACGCACTATGATTATGATTAGTGATTGTCGGATTTGAACTGATGATGTGACTGTTTTGTAATTCTGTATTTAGTTAGTACTGTTGCATTACTGGTTTTGTTGCCACACTACTGGGATTTTTCTCACCCCTTTGGGGCTGCTATTTTACAAAATGGCAGGAGGACGGAAGAGCATATGAAGTCATGATTACATGGATTTTTGCTGTTATGTGCTGCTGTTTGAACTATTGTTGTTGCTGTCTATTTGATGGATGACTGTATTAAATTGAGTAGTTGGATTACTGTTGGGTTATGATTTTACTACTGTTTTAAGATTTTTATGATCAGTATGTATTTTGGAAACAAATTTTAGAAACGTTTTGTGAAAATATCTCTGACGTTTTATTAAGTATTGGTTTTTAAACAGTCTCGCGAGCACTTTGCGAGTTACGTTACAAAGGGCAAACGAACTCCGATTTCCTATTATTTTATATGCACGCGAAGCCCCACGTGTCTAGTTTTTGATTATATAAACATTACAAAAGAATTGTGAAAGCTTGATTTTATACGAATTTTTGAAGACAGCAAGGTTTGCCAGGAAATTAATGTTTTCAGCAAGTTAATGAAATTAGAAAGTATACTCTAATTTTTGTAAGCAACCTGATTTCAATCATACTTTTTAATTAGCAACATCAAAATGGTTTTTCAGTAGTTAAAATGACGTCAAAAACTCTAATTCCGCTTAGCAAACAAACTCTCTTGGGTGCACACAAGGGAGGGTGTTACACTCTCTCTCTCTCTCTCTCTTACATCAGATTCTCTGATCTGACTTCTCTCTAAATTTATTTAGGACTTAGTTCTTGTATTGGTTAGTTTCTTATGTAATTGTACTTGGAGATTGAAGATTCATTGCATGGAAATGGAGTTTGATCTTTCTTCTCTTGTGTATTCTTTAGTTATGTCTGAGTAAAGTCATTGTGGTCTGAATTCAATGGAACTTAATGATAATCTTATGTATGTTTGATTAATATGATGAAGTATTTTCATGTGTTGATATGAGATTTTCTTATTCAATTCTTTCTACTAAGGGAGTGGTGTAGAACAGGAATGTTTACACTACTCCTATATTTGGCAATCTCATCATCAAGATTCTAGTACTCAAGGGATTAATGCTAGAGTTCTGATGTAATCTTAAGACTTTAGTGTTTAATGTATGAATTAAGAAAGGAAACACCAAGGGATTGGGGTTTCTGATTAATGTATCTATCAGGGTAGTAAGGGATTACATCTTGATGATAAGTAAAAGGTTGATTAACATCACATGAAAAAGAATTCATCATATGGTCAGTTTTTACATGAGTTTATTGTTGAGGGAAGTTGTTTTCTGACTACTTGTTTTTATTAAATCTTAATTCAGATTCTAGCATTATATTATGTTACTTCAAATCAATTTTCTGGTGACAAAACATTCATGATTTTTACAAACTTTTGTTTGATTCAAATTAGTTTTCTATGGTTAATTGGTGATTGAATACAAATCTCTGTGGGAACGATCTTTACTCATCATTTTATTACTTGTACGACTAGTACACTTGCTAGATTCGCAACAAGTAGCTACAACAAGTCCAGACTCAACAAATCTTGGAATTTAGGCATGAGGTCCAGGCTTAATAGAGATCTCCTTCAAGCAATATTTCAACAATTGCAACCGAGCCTCTTCAGTCCTGTTCCTTTGGCTAGCTCTTCTATGACCACACTGACCTCTCCTGGCAAATTGTATGCTTTGTTTGGAATTTCCATGTCATGTCCAACTTTTCGATTGATTGGCTTTTTTGCGGTGGATCATTATTACAAATACTATCATATCACAACTCACAATCGCCTTTTTCTATGCTAACTCGAATAAATAAAGGTGTAATTAAAGGGTTAATTAGACAAAAAAATCTAAATTTAGGATTATGTCACTTTTCGGGGTAAAAGTGCAAATTTTAGAAGTTATGGGGAAAAGGTGCAATTATGTAAGATTGGCAATACCCTAAATTAAATCAAGTAAGATACACCTTATCTAAAGTCTAAACCCCAATTGGCTTAAAAAAAATTAAAAGTTAAGTAACCTAAACCATTAGTTGTAAGAAAAGAAAATATGAGGGAAAAAATAGTCTTTTCCATCTAAGATGTTTTAATTCAAAAAGCAAACTCACATTTTCTCTCTCTTACTTTTCCCTCATCCTCTCATTCCCCCGATTCACCCTCTTTATTTCTCTCCTTTACTTATTTGACCAAGCCACCATAGGAAACAAGAATTTTCTTCTTTCTTCTTCATCTTCCATGAAGTGTCTTACCCCCTGTCACAAAACTCAACACAACATAGAAGAGCTTAGAAGCAAAAGCCATACTTACTCTTAGAGATTTGGGGCACCATCTTTAAGAGGATGAAAATGGATTCCTCCATTGAAGCTTGGGACTTCACTTTCCTCCACACCCTAGATTATTTGAAGTAAGAACCATGGGTCCCTTGATTTTCTTAGAGTTTCTTGAAAGTTATGGGTTTTGTAATTTAAGGTTTGTTGTGAAATTTGGCCTTTTCACAATAGCTTGGTTGAATAATGAAATTGATAGTTGGGTTTATGTGTATTTGGTGTAAGAATATTGGTTCTAGTGTGGATTTGTTGGTAGAACCACCCTTGGACCTATTGTTGGGTTAGGGCTTGAACTTTGAAGATTTCAAGAATTAGGGTAAGTTCCTCAATCCCTTGTCCATGGAGGTGTAATGGTATAAATTGAGAGTGATGTATGTATTGTAAATAGTTTTGATAGAGTTTATGCCATGAAATAGGTTGTTGAAGTGTATTTGAGATTACTGGCATTGGAACCTAAAGACTACGGGCTTGGGAACTAATCTTCAAAGGTAAACTCTTGGACTTAGGATTAGTCTTACTTATTGTTCCACCATACCCCTTTTTGGGGTAATGATTAGTGTTTGAATGATTGAGTGAATTGTTAGAGTATGATGTATTGTCTAAAGAGTCATTGTTTGTTGTTGTGTTTTCTAATGAACAACCACTAGAGGCTAGATTGCATAGTTAGTGTACAGACTAATGGTCAATTGGATGTGTGATAAAATGTGTATACTCATATAAACATAGAATCATGAGTTGATTAATTGAGGTTCATTGGCCAAAAGAATACTCTATGGACTATCTCTTGGAGGGATGTATTCGAAGATGTTTCACTCTTAGAAGTTCTATACGAACGCTCACTTGTAGTATGACTCATTTGAGTGGTCCTAGTGTACTGGGTACTGGGAAGGTATTCTTGCTTGGGTAGGTTCATTGACCAAGAGAATATGGCATGGGCTTCCCTTTGGGGAATTATCCTAGGAGTTCAGGCTCTTAGGAAGTCTCATGTGAACACTTGTTTGAGTGACGACTCATTAAGTGGTCCTAGTGCATTGGGTGCATGAATTGATCAACTCTAGGTTGCCTCACTGATTATATGATGTTATATTATACCATGTTTTTCTGACCTTTCATGCAGGCAAGTGAACTTAAGGGTGGAGTGATCTCCAAGTTAGGGACTTGTTTCAGGTTCACAAGGAGGAAGTACTGGCTCAAACCAAGGAAGAGGAGCCTACGTAGCTCTTGGAGAGCATATATTAAAATCTTGGGATTATTGTATTGATTAAATAGTAGAGCCTTGATAGGTTCATCTATTTTGAATACAAACATGAACATGTTGTAAATATGGTTCTAACTTGTATATTTGTAAATAAGGAGCCAAGTGTTGTAAGGCAATGGTATTTTGGTACTAAGAATGTTTAGGTTAATGTCCTTGTGATGCCTTTGATGGTTTGAAGCCAAAGACATTAAATTGTGTATAAATGATATTTCAAGATGAATTCTTGGATAAACTCTCTTGAATATGTGTATTAGTGATTGATTTTATATATATGGATTGAGACGTGGTCAATTAGGTAGTAAAAGTTATATAAATGCTAAAGAATGAGGGCTAAGGCACTAAAAAGAGGTCCTTGGTCATTGCCTTAGCGCGTTAAAACGTGCTCAATAGGCATTTCAACATGTTATAGCAGGAAACCCCCCCCCCCCCCCAACGCGCTAAAATAGAAGCGCGCTTTAACGCGTTGGGGGTTCAAGGGGGCGCGCTTTAACGCGCTTAGGGCACTTTTTAATGCGCTATTCTAGCAATTAAATACCTATTTTGCATGTTAAAACGAGCTACAGAGCATTTTAAGGTGCTAAACCAATGTTTATTTTCCATCTTTTACACCTCTAGGCTTATATGAGCCACTTGAAATGAGGTTGTAAACTTGTGTAGGACCTTCTTAATTACGTTAACCTTTATAACTAATAGCTTAGACATTATTGAGCGAAGAATAAACTTGTTTATAAAAATAAAAAGTTTATTCGCATTTCTCACCATAATTATCCTTTTGTTTTACAATTTTATACTTAAAGGTATTGTCTTAACACTTAATAAATGTTTAAAATCTAATTCTAATTGTGTTTAATACCATAACTAATACACTCGATGCACACGATCTGTTAGATATTCCATCTTCCTTTTACTTGGATTCCTTATGCGCAGTGGTTTCAAGGCTTATCGTTGGATGGCTTGGCCATCGTTTACCATCATCGCTCTAGGTAAGCTATTTGGTCCCACCGAGATCAACATCCCACTTCAAAAATTTGGTCCATAATCGTGGTTTGTTCTGGACCATTGGTACTCCTTTGAGGACTCGACCAGTCGCGTCCCTGAAATTGTTCTTGGGTTATTCAACAATATGTTTATCTCCTACCATAAGCCTAGAATCCGTTAGGAAGTCATTGCTCATCAACCAGTGCGTAGAATTTCACGAGATCTTTGCCCTAGAAAGAGTTTATGACTTACGAGTATCAAAATAAATAGAAAATTCCCATTTCATCTTTTTCCTTCTCATTTGTCTCCTTTCTCATATTTTATTTTCTCCCTCCTCTATAAAACTTGAAGCACTACATTCGGCTAAGCTGCGACTAATATTCTAATTTATTTATTTTTAATGATTTTTTATAGTTGTTGCCATCTATGAAGCACCGACACTTAAAAAACTTTGACGTGTCGTGTCTGACACTCTCCGACACTCTGACACTCCCCGACACTCTAACACGCGTTGTAGAGACTCAAAAAAGGTTCAAAGGTTGCATTGCGTTGCGTTTTTAGTTCCAACTATCTATGAAGCACCGAAACTTCAAAATTCCTGACATGTCGTGTCCGACACTCACCGACACTCTGACACTCACCGACACTCCGACACTTCTCGACACTCCAATACTTGTTGCAAAGACTCAAAAAAAAGTTCATAGGTTATGTTGCGTTGTATTTTGAGTTCCAACTATTAGATTCGTTGGAGTACGATTACTATTTTATTGAGTTTAATATAAACATTTTGGATATCTTATGTTTCTTTGCAAAATTGATGAGTATTATAAGTTTAGCTTTACTTTTTTGTTAAATTATTGAATATTAAATATAATATACACTACATAAATTAAAAATATTATATAATATCAAAATGTGTCCTAACGTGTCGAAATTTAACATTTTCTAAAATTAACGTGTCGGAGTGTCGTGTCGTATCCCGTGTCTCGTGTCGATGTCGATGCAACATAGGTTGCCATGGTTAGTGAAATAGATAATGACTTGGCGGTGGACCAACTATTTGCATAGTAGTTGGGAACTTCGGGTCAGCTAGCTTTTGTTTTTAATTTTAAATAAAGATTATTCTAATTTCTATTGTTTGGATGGTTGGACATTCAAATATGTATTTTCCAGATTTCATATTCATTCAATTCCTATTTTACAGCGATGTAAGTTATATTTTCAATCTTGATTATTGATCTTGTTTATATCTGACAGCTCTAATTTATCAAATATTTGAGCAGTTAAATGCAAACAAATTAATGATTAAGATTTGATGTAAAACTTCTTATTCTTATACCGGTGTAAGAATATTTTGCCCATATATATATATATATTATTTGATGCATAATTAATAATAAAATATTTGAAAATGCATCAAATAATAAAATATTTGAAAAGTTGTTATGTATTATAATTAGCATTTGAAATAATTAGTACATATAAAATGGTTTATTTTTTATTAAAATTATAAATTTCATAAAGGAATATAAAATTTACTTGTGTTGAAAGAATTATTAATTAAAACAAAGAAATAAACATTAATCTAGTTGAAATTTTTCGATAACTAACTAGTATTCTTTTATATATATATATATATATATATATATATATATATATATATATATATATATATATATAGGGTAAATGATTTCTCCAGTCAATGGAGATAAGTTATCTTCGATGAGCCCAAAACGACGTCGTTCTGAGGCAAAAATCAAGATTTTTTGTAATTATAATAAGGGGAAGGATATTGTAACAACCAGTTGTGTTACTACCATGTTACTACCAATCAATTTTACCGTTAGATCGATTATGTTAATCCAACGGTTATATTTATTTTAATCTTTGTATGGTTATGATTTCTCATATTTAAAGTGAAAGCATTAAATATGGGAAATCATAACCATACAAAGGTGAAAATAAATATAAAGTATTAAATTTGAGAAATCATGACCATACAAAGATGAAAATAAATATAACCGTTGGATCCACATAATCGATCTAATGGTGAGATTGACCGGTAGTAACTTGGTAGTAACACAACTTGGTTGTTACAATATCTTTTTCCTTATAATAAATTGCAACGTTATATTAGTCTTTATCATTAAAATTTTTTAATCTTATAACCCAAAATGACGTCGTTTTGAGCTTACTGGAGATAATTTTATCTCTGGTGATCGGAGAAATACTTTTCCAAATATATATATATATATATATATATATATATATATATATATATAAAAACAGATGAAAAAAATTAAATTGAATATATTGAGGTCTTTAATTAGAACATGTTAAGATCCTCAAATTAACTTATAGTACAATTGAGTTCCTTTCAAAATATTTTTCACCTTACCACTTTAATAATATGGTAATGTTTAATTGAGTAATAATAAAAAATTACATTTGAACTCAATTTTACTTTTTTTTATATAAAGATGAAGTTGTTATGAAATTTAAGATTACTTTTGAATAAAACATTTTAGGCTAACTTATCTACATTCACTTTAATGGGCTTTTTGACCCTTTTGCCCCTCATTAATTAATTAATAACTAATTTGCCCCTGATCCAGGACTATCCACCAACTTGCCCCCTTTTAGTCGACTACATTGCTTTTTTAGTCGAGAAAATGGTCAAAATGCAGAAAGTGGACTACAGCAAATTTAGTCGACTAAAAAATCATCTTCATCGACTACATTTTTGGGATATTTAGTCGACTAAGTAACGATATTTAGTCGACTAAATATCGACTGAAACCCTATATTTTCCATGTTTTCGGTCTCATTTCGATTGTTGATGTTGTGTAAACCTAAATAGCTCCCTTTGTTCATGTGTAATCCTCTCAATCCGATTGTATTTCATCCCACCATCTCTACAGACCTAATATTGTGAAATCATTGTCATTGCCCAATTCCAAACCCCCAAAATCCGAACCCAAACCCCCAATTTCAGAACCCTAGTCCCAATTTCGTGAGGAAGATGAGCACAAGTCCAAACATGTATGTGACAATGATCTACTATGATGGAAAGCATTATGAAGGCCCCAATGGTGTTCAATTTGAAGGAAAAACGAAAATGTTGAAAATCAAACGGGGCACTACATACAATGAGTTAAAGGGGAGAATTCAGCAAAAATTGGGTCTGCAAGGCAGCCAATGCGTTCAACGGATGATTGCCAGGGTAGAGACTACAGTTGGTAAGGATGCTATTTACTACATTGGTAACGATATATGTGATGATGAAGATGTCGAATGTGTCATAGATGCAATTGTTGACAGAAAATTTCAAAATTTTATTGAGATATATGTTGAATTAGATTGTGGTCAATCTTCATCTGTACCCATGCATACAAGAAGTGAACCGTATTTTGGTCATGAAGAAAGAGTAGTCGATTTATCTGCACCTGCACATGTCATAAGTCAGATAACACTGCGGGAAATAGATGAGGATGAACAGGATGCCGATATGGACAGCGATGAGGACGGTGAACCTGAGAGTGTTATTCCGCTAGGTGACACGTCAGATACTGACGTAGAGGGTGATTTCGACGCTGACACAAGCTCACCATCCCCGGGTTCGCAGGTTACGAGACCACTTCGTGTTGACCCTATTAGCAGTGGTAAGATTTGTTTTTTAAAGATTTAATTTAGCAATTATTTTTTTTGTTATCAATGGTATTGACGGTGGCATTATAATGCATCCGTAGGTTCTGAGGTCGAGCCATTTTGGAATGAAAGCTCACATTATTCCTTCATTAATTGGGCTCACCCTAATGATGAGACGGAGATATTGTATGGTGACGATGATGATCACGGTGGTTGGCAATTAGGGGATCCTTTATATTTGTATCAGGAGTTTCGTAGCAAATCTGAAATGCAACATGCAGTCAAATTATATTGTATGAAGGCTCACCGTACTGCCGTTGTGGCAAAAAGTGATGACCATAGATTTGTGATGAAGTGTCGACACCATAATGATGGATGTCCCTGGTATGTGAGGGCATTGTTGCCGAAGAATGGAAATACTTGGGTGGTCAGTAAGTGGGTTAAAGAACACACCTGCCTAAACCAAGGTCTTACCCGGGATCATAGACAGTTGGATTCTGATGTGATATGTGCAACCATTATCAGTATGTATTATTCGATATATCTAACTTCCTAAGGTATGTTTACGTTAATCAGTTTGTATTCTGACTGTTGGTCGGTGTTTTTTTTTTATATAGGTATGTTAAAAGAATATCCATCATTGAAGCCAGTTCTTATTCAAGAGAGGGTACAACGTTTGTATGGATACAACATATCTTACAGGAAAGCTTGGAAGGCTAAAATGAAAGCCATTGTCAAGTTATTTGGCGACTGGGATAAATCGTATGCATTCTTGCCTGGTTGGCTGACATACATGACGCAGGTTAATGTGGGTTCTGTGTTCAAGATTGATACGGACCAATGTGTTGATGAACGTCGAGTGTATACGGATAAGGCTGTCTTTCATCGAGTATTTTGGACCTTTCACCAGTGCATTGAGGCCTTCAAATATTGTAAACCCATAATCCAAATTGATGGCACACATTTGTACGGTAAATACAAAGGAACTTTTTTGATTGCAACGTCACAAGATGGAGATGGTTACATTCTCCCTATTGCATTTGCTATTGTTCCTCCGGGTGAGAGATTGGATGATTGGTCGTGGTTTCTTAGCCTCATGCGTTTTCACGTCACGCATAAGCATGGCATTTGTCTAATATCCGATCGTCATCCCAGCATCATCAGGGCTGTAAGAGATCATGCCGGTTGGCAGCCACCATTTGCGTATCACGTGTTTTGTCTACGCCACATCGGAAGCAACTTTAACACTAAGTTTAGAGATGTGGAATTGAAGAAAACCCTGATGAAGCTAGGTACAATATTTTTTTAATATGTACAAATTGTATATAATTCATCCTTTTGCATCTAACGCATCCTTTTGTATTCCAGGGTACTTGAGTTCAAAGATTCATTTTGATATCAGATTCCAGGAATTTATCGACAGTAACCCTCAAGTAGCTTCATGGATAGATCAGATTCCCAAAGAAAAATGGTGCAGGTCTTACGATGAGGAGGGTCGGAGGTTTGGTCACATGACGACCAACCTATCTGAGTGTGTGAATAAGGTCCTGAGGGGTGCACGTAATTTGCCTATAACAGCATTGGTGAAGATGACTCAAAGTAGACTTGTTGAGTATTTCGTCAAGAGACGTGAAAAGATCCAAAAAGCAAAGGCAAAGGGTTGGAGAATTGCAAAAAAAGTTGACGATATCATCCAAAAAAATGATCAATTAACAGTGAGCCTCCGTGTGCGGGTTTTTGATAGGGACCTGCAGCTATTTGAAGTTGAGGATGCCTACAATCAATCAACTCATGATGCAGGTGACATAATGAGGGTGGACTTGCTCAATCGCAAATGTCAATGTGGACGGTTCATATCTAGAAGATTTCCTTGCAGTCACGTCTTAGCGGTGTGCAAGGTAGAAAAGTTGAACCACTATGATTATGTTGATCCTGTGTTCTCAATTGCATAAATTGATAAGGTATATGCTGCACATTGGTATCCAATGGGCAATGAGTTGTTGATTCCACAAATTGATGGCCCAACCATTATCCCAAATGCATCTTTGGTACGTGCACAAGGAAGACCCAAATCGTCAAGGATACATAATGAGATGGATTGGGTTGAGTCTCAACCGACAAGCAGTCAGAGTAGATTTAGCCTGTGTAAGCAAATTGGTCACAACAAACGTACATGTCCTATGAGGATTCCCAATACAAGATGAATTTATGGGCATTAATGTTTTGATGATTTAACATTATAGGCATTTATGGTTTAAGATGCTTGTATTTGATGTAATGTCATGTAACTGAAAAAAATGAACGGGTTGATGTAATGACGGTGCTATGTTTGTATTTGATGTCATGATATTTGTATTTGAAAAAAATGAACAGGTTGATGTAATGATGCTTGTATTAATAAATTATATGTGTTTAAATTGTTACAACGTAGATTTTTTGACTCGGAAATTATGCTCCCTAAGTCACACTCCCTTAGTGGATCAGTGTAGAGTGGAAACCAAGGGCATAAAACATGTGTAATTCGGATTTGGGGTCCTAAACTAGCAATTTAGTCGATTAACCTGTACTGGTTTAGTCGACTATGTTAGTCGACTATACCTGTACTGGTGTAATTCTGCATTCATTAGTCGACTATGTTAGTCGACTAAACCAGTACAGGTTAATCGACTAAACTGCTGGTTTAGGACCCCAATTCCGAATTACACATGTTTTTTGCCCTTGGTTTCCACGACCCCAATTCCGAATTACACATGTTTTTTGCCCTTGGTTTCCACTCTACACTGATCCACTAAGGGAGTATGACTTAGGGAGCATAATTTCCGAGTCAAAAAACCCATGTGGACATTAAATTCCTAAAACGAAGTCGTATGTTGTCATAACGTTTGTTTACGGTTAACAATACAAGATGTAGCCTTTTTAAACACATATACTGATTTGTTGTGATGTGTTATGGACGAATGTGACCTGTTCAATATTGTTTTGTGTCGTGATGATCAAATTGCTAAAAAGGTTCCATTCATAAGTTATACAATATTGAAATGGAATTCAATTCATTACACAGCATAACATAGATCCAAAAAACATAACAATTCTGCATTCATTAAAAAAAGTTACGGGACATCAACGACTTAAAGGAAATACATGAACAAAACATAATAACATGATGTAAACCCTAAATCTACTCCTCATCCCCGTCTGTGTCCGTCTCCGAGTCGTCCTCATCTGACACATGACCCCCATCCCCTGCTGCCTTAGCTACCTCCCCACCTCTTGCAAGCTCCAGACGAGCAAGCCTGTCTTCCACACCCTTAAACCTTCCCTGTATGTGTCTAAACCTTTCATTCCCTTTCTTTCTCCATTTTTTATGTGCCAGCGCCATCTTTCCTATCTTCTTTGTCATTGCATTTATGCTCTTCATGACATCACGCAGTGAAAATCCACCTTCAGGTTCAGCTATCTCCTCAACCTCAGCCACATCTTCCTCCTCCTCCTCCTTCTCCACCTCTGGCTCAACAATATGGTCATCTGGGGCAACATAAGGAACCTCAACCTGGGGCATACCACTGAACTCCCAAACACCCGATCTCGTGTTCTTAGTAATCTTGCACTGCTCCAATAGACGCTTTCCGAACTTGCAATTATAGCCCGTGGTCTTCTTCAACAGCTCACTCTCCATGGGAACACCAAAGTGAACCAATATCCTTTGTACCAGACAGGCGTATGGAAGATGACCCTTATGTTTGGCCTTAAACATAAACCAACAGATATAGTGCCTCCAGTTCACCATCTGGGCATGTCGAATAGCCCACATAATGGGAATGTCATGTTCCAACACCCTGGAATGATTAAAAGATCGCGGAAACAGAACGTGGGTGAGGACATAGTGTAGTATACGGGACTCCACAGAAAGCAACCCCACCGTATAGTGCAAGTGTTCCCCACGGACTCTTCTCTGCTCCTGCACGGCATCCTCTCGTACATATCCTGGAAGTACTACACCACTATCAGCGTCATACGCCACAGTCTGAGAAGAGTCAAAATCATAGCCAAGTATCTCCAACCATGCAGGTGCCGTCATGATGATCTCTATTCCACAGACCCTCGACTTCAGCTCGCCTTGTACGTAGCTGAGGTTATGGTAGAAGGCCCGCACCATAAGCTCTGAATACGGACATAGGGTCTCGGCCAACACCCTCAGATGTGCCGCCTCCAACACCCCCACAATTTCAAATCCCTCCTTATCAAAAAAGGCTGTATCCAAAGATTTTGGAGCACATAACGGCCGGTTCAAATGGTCACGTACGAATGAAGTGTGGACGGCAGGGTCGTCCTCAAACAGATACCCATACGGGAGGTCAACAGTATCAGGCTCTTCGTCTTGTGGCCTTGACGAAGAAGGCCGCTCTTGCCTATGCTTGGTGCGTCT